>NW_014010074.1:0-4821 GCF_000611645.1 Monoraphidium neglectum
GAGAGAGAGAGAGAGAGAGAGAGAGAGAGAGAGAGAGCAGAGGCGACGACAGCACGCTGCCCCCGCCGCCGCGCCCCCCTTGAGACCACACGGACGCCCATGAACGCCGCTGAGCGCACCCATGCTGTGCCGCGGCTGGTGGGGCGCCGCCTGCAGCGTCGTCGCCAGGTACATGATCCCCTCCCCTTCCGCCGCCACCAGCCCGCCCGCCGCCACGAACGCACGCAGCGCCGCGAGCATGCTGCGGTTCGCCGCCAGCCGCGCGGCCCACTGCTCCGGCGCGCCGCCGCCGACAAGCAGCGCGGACGCGCCGGGGGGCGGCTGGGAGTCCCGCAGCGGGGAGAACGGCACCAGCTGGGCGCCTGCCGCTGCCAGTAGAGACAGGTTCCTGCGGGTGTGAAGGGGGGCAAGGAGTCAAGCACAGGCGAGCTGCGGGATCAGGGCAAGTCGAGGGGCTGCTTTCCAGGCCGCCTTTCACACATGAACCTGCCCGGGGCTGTGAGGGGCCGTGAGGCGCACACCGCCTGCGCTGCGAGCGCCGCTCTGCTCCTGCCCGACCCTGACCCCGCCCAAAAAGCTGTGGGCCGTGCTTGCGCCCCGCGCCGGCAAGGCGCACGACGGCCGGGGGCCCCCGCCCTCCATTGCGCCCCGTCCTGCCGTCCAATGCGCCCTGGACTAAAGCGGCCACTCACTGCTGGAAGTATCGGTGGAAGGCCTGGTCAAAGGCGATGCCGACCACCACCCTGAACGCGCGCGCCGGCGGCGGCAGCGGGGCCTCGGGCGCCGGCGTGCGCGCGCGCGCCGCGATCGCCAGCAGCGCGTCCGCGTCCAGGGACAGCTGGCGCCGCGCGCGCGCCGCCAGGGCGGCCTCATGCGCCGCCTCGCCGCCGCCGCCGCCGCCGCCGAATGAGTGGCGCGGCTGGGAGCTGCCGCTCCATTCGCTGCAGGCCGAGCCAATGACCGAGGCGCACGCGGTGCCACCCCACGCGCCCGCCCCCGCGCCGGAGCCCGCGCCCGCGGCGCCGTCGCCCAGCTGCGGCAGCGACCCGACGACGGGCGCGTCCACGCCGGCGGCCGCGAGGCCGCGCACGAGCTCCTCCACCGCGCCCGCCCCGCCGGTGCGGTTGAGCAGCAGGCCGGCCACCTCGAGGCCGCCATCGGCAGAGGCGAACCCCCGCAGCAGCGCGGCGATGCTGGCGGCGCTGCGGAAGGCGGCGACGTCGACCACCAGCAGGATGGGCAGCCCCAGCGCCCGCGCCAGCTCCGCCGTGCTGCAGCCCCGCGCCGCGGCTGCAACCGGCGCGCCGCCGCCGCCGGCGTCGGCGCCTGCGCACCCTGCGTGTGCCGGCGCCGGCGCGGCGTCGCTGGCAGAGTCGAGCACCGACAGGCGGGCGTCAACGATGCTGATGTCTCCGCCTTCCGCGGCTTGCGTGTAGCACGCCAGCAGCGTATCGTGGTCCGGCGTCAGGCTCAGATCAATGCAGGCGGGCCCTTGCGGGAGCGCAGCCGCCGCGCCAGCGCCGGCGCCAGCGCCGGCGCCGCCGCACGCGCAGTCACTCCCGTCGTGGCTGGCGCCGTTGCAGAGGCCGCCGTCGTCGCCCGTGGGCGCGGGCGCCCCGGTGAATGCGGCGCCGAGAGTGAAGCTGCGCACATCAAGCCCTCGATCCCTTTTGGGGGGATAGCGGCGCGGCAGCCAAGGATGAATGGCACGCTGGGTGTGCTGCGGCTGCAGCTGCTGCTGCCGCTGCAGGTGCCGCTTCAGACAGCACTCCTGCCTCGCTGCTACACGCCCAATCAGGGACGGGACTATGCTTTCCGTAGCTCTCTTAAGGGCTGCAGAGGCCGATCGCTTGCACAGCAGCCCTCCTTGGCGCAGCAGGAACAACCATCGCAGCTCAGGCACCGACCTTCAAAGCGCGACAACGGTGGCGCGCGCCATGCAGTTCACCTGAGGACGCATGCGATGGCCGCCGCGACAACAGACTTGCCGGCGCCGCCATGCGTGCCGCCCAGGACAAAGCCCCCCATGCAGCAGCACTCCTGCATGGAAGGCACCACGGGTGGGTTGAGCTGCGCCGGCGCCCCCTCGCACTCCGACAACAGCAGCGTCAAGGTGGCGCCCGGCGCCGGATGAGACTCGGCAGGGCACGCCATGGCGACCAGATGCTGAATGTTACTCACCTATAGGCGTTGTCACACCATGCCTGCCGCCTTGAAGAGGGCCATGGCCCCCCGTGCCTTTGGTAAGCTGGCTGCTGTCACCTAGACCCACGCAAAGCTGTGATACTGTGATCAGGGCGGCGACAGCGGCACAAAAAGTGCCGTGACAAGTCTAGGTTCGTCGATGTGCAGTGTGCTGCTCTTGCGAGTAGCAAAGTTGCAGGCGTCAGATATGGCGTCTGTTAATGTGATATCTGGGGTATGCAAGCAAGATTCAACAAGATTTACTACACTACAGTCGTGCCATGACGGACATCCTGGGGAGATGGCGACGAAGGCAAGCAGGATTGCAGCGAGGAGACACTCATCGAATGCTGATTGTGTCAAAAAACAGGGCGCAAACTTGGCTCGAGCGCACCGCGCCGCCCACCCGTGCTGCTCGCCCGTTGCCGCCAGCGAGCGGGCCATGCCGCCACCTGGCCAACGCGGTGCCCAGCCAAGAAGAGCGGTGTCCAGCCACTCGCTTGCACACAAGGGTCGCAGCTGGGCCTTCGTGTGTCCAATGTCAGGCTTCAGCAAGCCTTAATGGTCGGTTCGCTGCGGAAGGCGACCTTTGACCAAAAGCGAGCGGGCTGACCCTCATCTGCTGTCATACGATGCCCACCGTCGGGGCAGCAAGGCCTGTGGAGGGATCCCTGCATCATGCTAGCAAACTCACAGCCCGTGAGTACAACGAAATGCTAGCATGAAGCAGGGGGCCCCTTCACAGTTCCCAGTGCCCCTGCCAGGGCTGCCCCATTTCATTTCGCGCTCGGCTCGCAGGATTCGCATGCGGCATGCTGCCCGCCGGCCCCAGCAGTCATCCTGATGCGTGCGCCCCAGGTGCTTGAGCCCCCCGATGCACAAGCATCTGCATCCAAGCCACAGCTTATCGCGGGGACAAGGCGAGCTCCATCCAGCCCCCACCGCGCGTAGTTGCGCCGCCTGGCGCTGCTCGCCAACTGCCCCCCCCCCCCGCTCGCATGGATACTCATCCTGGCATACATTAGGCATATTATGGACCATCCAGGCTCAATTACTGGCATATTGACCCCAATTGTAGATGCCTTGAAAGCCAGTGACACATACAAACACAATCATGTGCGCGCACATGAAAAAGGGGCCGAAGCGCAGCGACCAGCCAACGCCGCAGGTGAGGATTCCAGGCGCTAAGTTTATGCGAGCACGGCGCACCCATGGCCCTCTGGCTGTGTAAGATTGACGTGCCGCGTGACACCAGTGCCGTGCACCGCAGGGCGCCCACACGAGTTGCTGTGGAACCCTACCAGCGGCGCGCGTTCCCCCCGCCTCGAAACTGCTGTCGCGGTATGGTCACCGCGTAATCGCAGACCCCCTGAGTCGCAAGAGAGTGCGGGGTCCCGCCTGCCCAAACTGTTCATTCATGCCCCGCTCGGTGTGCATGCGGCACATGTGCAAATCTAGCTTGTACTTCTGAGCATGCATCGACGGCCATGTATGCGTGCTAATTTGTGTGCTTGCCATGCAAAGGCCGTCGCAGATATGTTGTTGCGACGCCGTACGCGCCCACGCAGCCGGACAAGGCGTGGTGGCCCGCCGGCACGCATTCCATCGCGCAACGTGGCCCCGGGCGGCTGGGCCAGCGGTCAGGGCCACATTTCGTTTCACACACACACCACAGGAACACCAGGCTAAGGGACCCGCAGCCTCTGCAGACACCTGGTGCCCCCTGTCCCTCCATCCTCCCAAGAAAATTTTGCACACTACCTCTGCAACAAGCGCCCGCCGACGAGAGGGGCGCTGCGCCGCGCCGCGCCGCGCCGCGTCACCTCCGCGCCGAGCCGTGTCGCGCCGCGCCAGGTCACCTCCGCGCGTGCGCCTGCGCCAGCGCCTCCTGCACCGCGGCCCGCGCCTCCTCAGGCGTCTCCACGCGCCGCCCGAACCCGAGCCGCTCGACGTTGAAGTCGCCCCCGTGGCGCACGCGCACGTCGGCGCCCAGGGCGTCGATTGATATGAGGAGCGCCTCGTCAGCGGGGGCGTCCGGGTCGATCAGGCGGGCCAGATCACTCGAGAAAGCCTCGTTGAGCTCCTAGGGTTGTGTTGGGGAGGGGGTCAGATGTCTTGAGGGCGGGGCTGCGGCGCGGTCGTGTGCTTCAAAGGGAAGAGGTTGCAAGGAGGGACAGAGCGCCGCAAAGCGGCTGCACACGCAAGCAGCGCTGGCCGCGGGCGGGCGAGCTGTCGGTCGCTGGAGTTCGAATCGACCCGGCTTTGATGTGCCGGTGCCGTGCCGGGGGCGCCGCGCGCGCCGAGCGGGGCGCGGCGCGGCGCGAGCAGGGGGGGAGGGGGCTTCCGAGGGTGCACTCACGGTGAGCGTCCGCTTGGGCTGGTTTGTCGCGATCGCGTCAGGTGTTGCTGAGAGGTACTCCGCGACGTCGATCCACTGCACTGTCCCAAAGCCCCCCACGAAGTAGATGTCTGTGATGCGGTGCATCCTAGGGCAGACGCGGGCGTGGAGGGCCGGGCGGAGGGGCGGGTGCGCATGCTCGAGGGCCGGCAATGGCCACGTCTTGGCGCAGCGTGCGGCGGCGGCGCGCAGCGGGCGGTGGCGCGCCTCGCTGCGGCAGTGGCCGGCCGGGGTGGGGC
>NW_014010074.1:5071-6359 GCF_000611645.1 Monoraphidium neglectum
CCCCGCCCCTGTTGAGGCCGCGGACAGGGATTTCTTTCTATGCCCACCCCCCCCACCACCACCACACACACACACACGCACCCTGCCAACCCCCCCACCCCATAAACACACCCCCAAAACACACACACACACACACACACACACACACATACGCACCTGAAGAAAAGGAATGACCCGAGGACCCATCTGTCCTTGCGCTCGTTCGCCTGCTTTGCCAGAAATATCTCCCGCGCCTCCGCCTGGGGTGGGTGCATCGAGGCGGGATATTTTTCAGGGGTGGAGCGGCGGGGCTGGGGTCGGCAGTTGAGGTGAGGGCGTGAGGGCGCGTCCGGCAGGGGGTGGCTGACAGTATTGTGCAGGGCTGGCATGGGCGGGGCCACTGGGTGCGGCCTGCTGCCCGGCGGAGGTCCTCTCATGGGCAAGGGCCGGCAGCAGCAGGCGGTCGAGCAGGGCAGCAAGTGGTGTGTAGCCTGGCAATTACCAAGCGCTCCGACCCCCCAAAAAATCACACACGCCCTCACACATGCGCAGACGCTCACATGCATGCACGCGCACGCCCCCAAACCCCCTCCTCTGCACACCCACACTGCCGGGCTCCCGCCGCGCGCCCTCCCACCTGCATCTCCGGCGGGAGGCGGTACGTGTCCCCGAATATCGTCACCCGCGCGTTGGCCAGCCCCGTCCAGCCGGGCATCTGCACCACCAGGCTGCAGCGGCTGTCCTCTATCAGGTTGCGCGCGTGGATGGCCAGCGGGCTGAGGCAGAAGATCGGCATGCCGGCGCCGTCGGTCGCGAAGTCTACTAGGGTGCCGAAGGGGTAGCCGGCGCGGCGGTGGTGCATGTGGGACCTGGGGAGGGGCGCCGAGGGGGGGATCAGATGATGATGATGGGGCGGCGGCGGGGCGGCGGGCGCGGCCGCGCCCGGCCCTGGCGCCTCGACTACGCAGAGGGACGGCCAGCCCGAAGGGCAGCGGGCAGGCGCTGCCAGTGTGGCGGCAGCCGCGCCCGGCTTCCTCCTGTCCGTCCGAGCGAGCGGCCTCCACAGCCTGCTATGGCAGCAATCCGCTCGGTCTCTGAACGTCACTGCCGCCCGCGTCAAGAACATGCTTGCGCCGGCGGCCCCGTCGCGGCGCGAGGCGTCCGCTTACATGATGGTGCACAGGTGGGCAAACTGCGCCTGCTCGACCAGGTTCCTGACTGCCACGTTTGGGGACGGCAGGTCATAGCGGTCTGTCGCGGTCTTTACGCCGCCGCTCAGCGGCGCGCGCCGCAGGCCGCCCTGCCGGGG
>NW_014010073.1:0-6104 GCF_000611645.1 Monoraphidium neglectum
GCGCGGTGCGGCGGTTTTGGAGGAGGGTCAGGGGGGGAGGCGCACCCTCTCGCCAGGCGGATGAGAACAGGAGGCGGAAGTACTCGCAGCGGGCCGCTAGGTAAGCGCGGTTGCTCGTAACGACGCCTGCGGCGGGGGCGGCGCGGCGGGGGCGGGCCGAGGATGGGGTGTGGCGGGTTGGTTGCACGTGGCGCGCAGCATCAGCTGGGTTGTGGCCCGGCCGCCGTGCTGATGCCAGGCCCCATTTTCGTAGTGCAAGGATGCTTATCAGCAGCTCAGGGCGCTGCCCGCGCACCCCTTCCAGCTTCGAGTGCGTCCGTGTTGAGCGCGGTGTCCCCACACTGCATTGGCGCCACGTGGACCGCGGCCACGCAGCGCCGCCCGACGAGCCACCGCACCTTCGTCACGCCCGCATACGAACGTCACATCGTGGAGACTTTGATCCTCAAGCAGCCGCGCGGCCGCCTGGAGGACCTCCAAGCAATCCATTTCGTCTGCGCGCCCCGCGCTACCCAGCTGCGAAGTCTCTGATGCTTTGCGCGTTTTGCTGTTATGTGGAGGTGAGTTGGCCGTTGTAGTCGACATAATCACCGACTTGGGCAGTGGGCCGGCCACTGAGCCAGCGGGGTCAGATTGTACAGCAAGGCGGCAATCTCCCACCTCCGCCCTCTAGGCATCCATCAGCGGTCCTATAGCCAAGAAATTTCATACCGTGAACCACGGCGTTGGGTGGATGCTGCTTGCACTCATGCCACGCCAGTCCAGCTGTGGCCGGGTGACGGGCTTCAAAGTTGAAGCCAGCCTGTCTTGAGCCGAGCGTGCCTGCCCCTAGCCACTGCAGTGCTGGCACGCATGTGCCCATGACCTATGCCGCAGCGGCGGCAGATCTCTGTGATGCTGCTAATTCACGTGCCACCGCCCACTTGCCTCGCAACCAGCTCCGCCCCCGCCGGCGCTGGTCAAGCACATGTGCACACGCACACTCCTAGCTGGCTCAATCCTCTCACATGTCCATGCCTGCTTCATCCCCATCTCTCTCATCCCCATCATGCCAACAACAACCCTCCACACTCTCTCAGCATGCGGTAGTAAATGCATGTCACGGTCGAACAATCAGGCGGACATCTCCGATGTGCACAACTCCGTAGCCAAGCGTGCCGCAATGTCGCCACTTGTGAGCTGCACGAGCCCGCTGGCTGCACCCAGGGGAAGCTGCGCTCCTCCTTGCAGAGCCTCGCCCATGGCGCGCACGCCTTGGCGCAACCTCAAGAGCAAGCCCCTTTTTTGTGGAATCATGTCCGTCGGTCGGCAAGACGTGCGTGACGACAGCGCTCCTCACTCGCGGACACACACTGACCACCGTCGGACAACGCCACCCACGGCACCCCCCTTTGTGCCGCCCTGCGCCCACTTCTTGTGCCTTGCCCTCTGCGGAACGCAGGCGATGTGCACGGGCCTGTGAAAGACCCTGGCGAAAGACCATTACTCAATGCGTTGTCGCATCACATGACTGAGGGCTCAGATAACATTTACATGCTCTGCTGAATGGGGGACAGCAGTTATGGACCAGCCAATTGTGCAGTGAACAGCATCAACAGATCCAGACATCAAGCACGTCCATCAGCAGTCGTGAAGCACGTACATGCTTGCAGCATGGCTTGGTATGCCGTTGCAAAACAGGATGAAGCCAAACTGACAGATGCAGGCGTGTGCGGGGTGAACCAGGCTACACCTGCTGGCACCGAGTGCAATGCCGCGTGCCTTCCTTCCTGCTCAGTGCCTTCCTTGGACATGTTAAAAGCAACGGTTCCAGGCTCGAGGGATCAGTAGGCAATGCACATCAAGAATGCGGGGAGATTGCAAGTGATTCCAGAAAATGCTATCCAAGCGTTATTACTACGGGATGTAAGTCCAACCTTTCCAAGATCCGCTGATGCGGCACTGGTCCACCCGTTGCATGTAGTGGTTGCAGCTACTCCATTTGATTCAGTGCCAGAAAACCACGCAACACTCGTCGAATACACACTAGCCGGAAACACGCCCGCATCCCGCAAGGACAGCAAAATGCTACCTCCCAGCAGGCTTGTGAAATTTCCGGCCAGGACGGCGCCGGTCGGAGACTCGATCGCCAGGCCGCCGGGGACACCGTATTTTGTGATGAAGTCAGCAATCTGGTCAGATGCAGACGTCGAAAGGAACGCGTGCACCTGCACAAGCCCGGTCGGCCGGTTGGGGGATGCGCTGCACAAGGCGTCGGCACCAGACCGGCCACCAAGGTTTGCAGTCCTTGAAGTGGAGGATTCGCTGTAAAGCACCACCCGTGAGCGCAGGTACTGCGCCGCAGGCACGCCTCCCAGGCTGACTGCATTGATGTTGGCCAGGTCAGTGGTTTTCGCGTAGACGCTGAAGTCGATGGCGGACACATTGGCCACATTGGCTGCCAGGGCAGTGAGGCTGGTGTTGACCGAGGCGATGGCTGCCGCGCCTGTTGTGACTGTGGCCTTCAGGGACTCCACGGTGGCGTTGGCCAGGGAGACCGCGGCTGCATCCGCCGCCTGGGCTGCCCTGATGGCGGTCAGGGTGGTGTTGACGGCGGAGAGCTCCAGGCCGCAGAAGCACTGCTGCGACACAGACTTGAGCGCTGCGATGTCCCGGGCAGCGGTCTGGTTGGCCACCTCCAGCAGGGCCAGCTGCTGGGCGGTGCGCGTGTCAGCGGCGGCAAGGGCGGCGAGCTGTACAGTGATGGTGCCCGGGACAGTGGCGTTGGCCGCGTTTGCTTGCAGCTTTTGCACAGCGGCGGTGAGCGCCGCGACAGTTGCTTTGAGCTCGTCCACCTGAGCGCGCAGCGCGGCTGTCTGGTTGCTTCCTTGGACGAATGTGGCCTGCAGAGAGCTGGCCTGGGCGGCGGCGGCGATGATCCTGGGCTCAAGGGTTGCCAGGTCACTGGACAATCTGTTGACCTGTGCAGCGGTCGCCACGCCGCAACCATAGCGCAGCTTGGTGGGGTCCTGGGGGAGCAGATAGAAGTGTGCCGTTTGATCAAAGTGAAAAGCAACCAGTGTGGTGATCGGAAAAACCTGTGCGCTATCTTGATGGTCAAACAGTATTTAGTGGTGCTGGAAGAGCTGTTGTTGCTTTCACTCACCAACCAAACAAGCAAGTCACCATGTCATCGCCTCTGTTTGCGGCCGTACCAGCACACAGACACCTGTCTGCGTGCGTGCGCGCATGCTTTTGTGTGTGTTTGTACGTTGGCGAGCGCACGCGCGCACCTTGCTGTCGGCCGTAGCGTTGGCAGGTGCTAGCAGCTCACTGCACAGCTGGTCCATCAGGGCGGTCGGGCCGGCCTTGGAGGTGCACGACTTGACCAAAGCCTTGACGGGTGCACACTGTTCGGGGGTGAGAGATCAAAGCAGGGTTGGTTCATGCCTGCACAGCATGATGCTGGCTTCACGGAAGCCACACACACAGCGCGGGGCAGGCATGCAATTTCACATGGCCGCACGGCACATGCCTGCATGGATGGCTTCCATGCATGTGGGGGCGAAGAGAGCGACCAGCTGATGCGCGCCTTCAGGTGTGCAGCAAGGCCTTGCATGGCACGCAGGCGTCACTCACCACCGCCAGCTTCTTCTTGGGGGTCGCTTGAGGGCTGCACACGGTGCCAAGAGGGTGGGAGCAACGGGAGGGCGGCGGTGGGGGTCAGCGTGACTTGCATGCGTAGGCGGTTAAGATAGCTGATGTGGAGGCGTGCAGGGGCATGCATTGTAGGTCAACAGCGCTAGTACACCAGCTGGGGTGTGGGCAATTAGCTCGCAGACAGTAATTCGGGAGTCATCCACCGCCTGGCTGATGTGCGAAAGGCTTCCACTTGCAAGTTGTGGGGACTGCCGGTGCATGGCGATAGTTGTTTTATACAAGTGCTTGTCCGCCAAACTGGACGTGTTAGGCACTCGCCCCGTTCAGGAGTTGCCTGCAAACCCCCGGCCCCACAGGCCTGCGTGCGCACCTGGCACACATGACCCCGCCCAGCGTGTTGAGAAGCAGCAGTAACACCGCCAGAAGCATGAGCGATCTCCGTAAACACCGCATGCTGGGCCTGTGGCGACGTCGACGGGAAACCTCGATAATTTGATAAACACAAAGCGGTCGCTGAAAATGGCGACACCTGGCCGGTGTAGATTGTACACCCCACTGCTGCTTGCCGCACACTTGGCACTGGCACCGGTGAGACGGTTCAGTTCCTATCCTGGCCGAGGCCGACCACACAGTGTGGTTGATGAGGAGTGATTGCGCGTTACCTTAGCTGCAACTCTTGTTTGTCAGGCCCATTTTGCAGTTATAGTTCTACGGTGGGTCAAGGGCTGTAAGCCATAAGATGAGATCATGGCTTAGTCACTAGCGCGCAAGCCCAGCTCGGGCGGCCCAGCTCAACTAAACACACGTGCAAATTTACGCACAATTGATACAAGCTCTCAGTATACGACACATGGGCGCATGTTCCCAGGTGTGAATGATGCTGCGAGGCCAACACCTTCCACACTCACGAGATGAGAACGCGTAGTGTGTTGCGTCCCTCGAAATCACGGTGGGGGGCCCAGGCCTTCAAGTGATGGCCAGGTACAACTATTTTATGTTAATAGGGTGGCTATAATGCCGCTACAACGGGGTTAGAGGGCCCCACTGGACGTTGACTACACAGTTTCAAGGGGTGACACCCCAATCACTACGGGGGTGATCACTTTCAGATGGCGTCGACACCATCTTACTGTGTTAATCCGCCAGAACCACGCGACGGAAGTGACTAAAAGAATACCTCAACCACCCCGGGGTCATATTATAGGCGACCGTCAGCGTCTCACAGGGGGCGCAGTGGCAAGTGAGCAGAAAGCAGCACCGTGCCCAAAGTGATGAGTAATGGTGTGCCGCCGCCGCCGCCGGCTGCATTGCCGATCAGGGCCGAGTGATCTAGGAGAAGTTCACGGCAGCTGATGAGAAGATGGGCCCGCGGCTGATAGATAGATAGATAAGTTACTCATGCCATAGCATCACTGCCATCGGCCCCGCGCTCATTAGAGCGGACCTCCTCATTCCTAACCTTCCAACGGACCTGCCAGCAAGCGTACACATAAGGGGCAACAAGGCCAGGAAGCACAGAGCCACCAAGAAAATCAAAGTCAAGCAACTTGTAAGCTTTCTCCTCAATCTGCATCTGCTGCAATATGTGCTAACATTTATGCGCCATCTCTTCCTCCAGAGGCTGAGCGGCCGCTGCCGCCCCTAGGGCGTCCCGAGCCTGTGGGATCGCGCCGGCAGCAGCACGCAGCAGCCCGACCGGCGTTGGCACTAAGACATTGTGGCAGCTGCGCACAGAGGGCTCGCCGCCGACCCTGCAAGATCCACTGCTGGGGCTGGGTCGAGCCCTGGCACCTAAAACGCACGACGAGGGCCTCCCCGGTTGCATCTGCATGCGCGGTCCCGTGAAACGCGTCGACGCCCCCGGCGCGCGCACCAGATTGCTTGCACAACGGGCGCCAGGTTCTCTTGCAGTGCGTACGGCAGCGCCGTTCCCAGGTCTTCCGGCTGCGGGCGTGGAGGGTGTGGGTGCAAAATGGGACGTGCTTGGAAGGTGCCAGCTCGGGCGGAGAGAGGCGCCGACAATGGATGGAAAGAGGGCAGCGAGCCCCGGGCGTGTCATTAGCTCTGACCGGGCCCCGGGCGGCCCTAGGCGGCGCTTGCACGCGAGGGGTCCCCCGACCGCGCACGCAAGGCGGCGGCGGCCGCGGCGGCGGCGCGTATGTGCGTGTGCATGCGTCGTGCATGCATGCGCACACGTTGAGCTGGCTGGAGAGGCGCTCCGCGACAAACGACACGACCTGGGGTAGTAGATACTGCTGCGCCAGGCTGCACAGGAGGGGCACGGCAGGGGCCAGGCGACAAAGAGAGGGGAGGGAGCGGCGGCGGCGCCAGGGGTGCGTCGGCTGGGGGTCAAGGCGGCAGGTGCTAGGGCTGACTTGGGCCCCTCACGTGTCCATGCCTGCTTCTTGTGTGTAACATTATGCCAACCACAACCTCCCATTAGCCGCACGCATTTACTACCGCAT
>NW_014010072.1:0-4840 GCF_000611645.1 Monoraphidium neglectum
CGCGGGGGCCGCACCGCCAGCGCCAGCAGCCGCTGCGCCCTCGGCCGGGGCGCCCGCCTCGCCGCCGCCGGCGGCGGCCGCGGCGGCCGCTTGGCGCGCCCGCTCCTCCTCTAGGGAGACCCTGTGTGGTTCACAAAGACCGCATCAAAATCAGGACACAAGGTAGACGGCGACTAACTGAAAGGGTCTGGGGCTGGGGGACACAAGCACACCCAAGCAAACAGTCTGGTTTCAATGCCTGGACCTCTGAAAAACAGCTCAGCCAGCTCCCGCACGCCTGCCCAGGCAGCTGAACCTCAACCATCACTGCAGCCGCAGCCACCCGCCGCCGCGGAGCGAAATCGTCCAAAGGCGGCGCTGGGTTGCATTTCGCACGCGAGCTGGGCACACGCCGTTTTCGAGCGTCGTGCCTGCCCGACTCCCATACCTGAGCGCCAGCGCAAGCTCTGGGTCCAGACTGGGGTCCACACCAAACTCGAATCCGTCCCCGCCGCCACCGCCGCCGCCCCCGCCGCCGCCACCGCCAAACGCGCCGCCGCCCTCGCCCTGCGGAAGCGTCCGGCGCCGGCGCGGCCTCATTCACACGGCGCCCCATGGCGTGACCCTCCATGAACGCTGGGGCCCCGACGCCCACCCCAGCCCCCATCCTCCCCAAAAAAACCCACATGCGCAGCCGTGGGCACCGCTGGGAATCACCACGCACGGCAGCCGCCACCCTCAACGCAAAGCGGCCGCCAAACCCGACACCCGATCCACTCCCCATGCGAGGCGGCCGCCACAGTCAAGCCCCGGGCCGACCCCCATGCAAGGGAGCTGACGTATACTCCAGACCCAGCACACAAACCCCAGCAAGGAAGCGCGCCAAAACTTGAAATTCGAAAGCCCCGCCGACCTGGAAGATGGCGGACCCAATGAGGACGTCACTCAGCATGGGCCCCGGCGGCACCGACACCAGGTGGCTGTTCTCGCCGCTGTTCACGGCGCCGTGCAGCGCCGAGAGCTTCTCGTCGTTGTCGGTCTTTATTGGGGAAGAGAGGGGTGCGCGGGGGAGAGGGGTGCGGGGTTGGGGTTTGCTGAGTGCGAAAAATCGTGGGCCGCACGAGAGAGGCGCAGGGGGGTGGGGGCGCGGGCGAGGGCTTGCGGCGCCGCGGGCGGCGTGCTGCGTTAGGAAGATGCGGTCGTCTCACGTTTGCGCACGCGCATGCAAACGAACAGCACAGCTGCACTCAAACTGGTCCGCTGGCATGCTGCAACACACACACACACACACACCCACACACACAGGCGCGCACAGATGCATGAGCACCTGCGTGTATGCACTCGCCGGCAGCCACGCCGCGGCTGCGTCGCCCCGCCCACCTCACAGCCAAAAGACACGATGTCGACCGCAACGTTGTTCTTCTTCAGTTTCTTTCCGATTTTGATCAGCTTCTCCTGTTTATTTTCCACCATGTTTTGCATTGCATGCGGCAGAGTGGGCAAGATTGGGGCCGAGCGCGACCGCTGGCGCGGTCACGCGCGCCAACGCAAATTGCAGAGGGGGAAAACGTCACGGGCGGCCGGCCGCCAGGCGTGCAGCCAGGCGGATGGAACAGCACAGCGTGTGCGCGCACCTGCTCCTCCTTTACAGGGCTGCCGCAGAAAATCACGATGCGCTGCCGCTGGTTCTTGTTCTGCCGGTGCTTCAGCGCCAGCTGCGCGATCTGCACGCTTGCGGCGATGTTGGTCTCGCCCTCGACGGGGATGTCGGTCATGCAGTTGAGCACCTTGCCCAGGTCGGGCGTCGGCGTCACGAGCACGCGCGGCGTCTTGCCAGCCATGGTCAGCACGCCCACGGTGTTCTCCGGGTTGGCCTGCGTCTTGGCGCCCGCCAAGAGGTTCACGGCATCCGCCTGGGCCTGGAACCGCGTGGGGGCGTAGTCCCCGCTGCGGGTCCACTCGCTGTTGTCGATGCAGACTATAGTGGCCTCCATCCCGCCTATGGGGCGCGGTACCACCGCCTCTAGCACCAAGAGTGACCCCTAGACCACTTGGAGCTTTCTATTTCGGCGATCCTGCGGACTCTCGTCAGTCTCAGTGTGGTGATCTGGGTTCAAGCAAAGCGTTTGAGATGCAGTCAAGAAGTTCATATGTTCAAAAAGAGCAGATGCGATTGGTGTCCCCAACGCCGAAGGCACCTCTTCAGGGGCGGTTTGCTGGTGCCTCGCCAATACGTACGTGCAGTATGTGTCTCAATCCCACCCGCCGATCAACTGATTCCACGGATACAATAATAGCTTGTTGCTGTCCAAGCATTTCCCCCGATCCTGCAGTGGCGGGGCGGGCGGGCGCACGCGTGTGGGTGCCGCTCGCACGCTCCATTCGCGTGCCGTGCGTGCATACCATATCTCCCGGCCAAAACAGCGCAAAGTAGGCCCGGCGACTCACGAGAATACACTATACTGGTATTGTAGGACGGCCAAAGCCGAGCGTGGCGTGGGTATCCTGCCTTCCATGAGCCGCGACAGCTCCGCCTGACCAACACCCCAAACGCCCGCACGCCGCGCACCCCACCCCCTCCCGCCCTCTGCCCGGTCCGGGCCGTGAGCAAACAGCGTGCGTGCAGACCACCTGCGACTGCTGCTTGGACGCCCACCTCCATGTTGGCTATCGGGATCCGCTTGTTCTCGGTGAATGGCAGGCTGGTGGGCGGCAGCCCCATCCACCCCTGTGGGTGGCAGGGGCGCCCTGTGCAGCTCAAGGCAGTCGGTCGGGACACAGGGCCGCTGGCAGGCGGGCCACGGGATCCGAAAGAGGGCGAGGGGTGTGTCTCTGGATACAACATCATACATGCATGCACACTTATTACAAACAAACAAGTTTTAGGGACCCTTGCCAGGGCTGCGGGCTCCGCGGGCCGAGGGCCTCGCCGCTCTGCCGCGCACCGCCGCGCGCATCGGCGCCGGCGAAAAGCAATGTGCGCATCACGAATGCGTTGTCAACAGGGTATCCCAAACAGAAAGGCAAACATGTGGGCGATGTTGAGGTTTGGGTGGCTCATCAGTGCCAGAAACGCAGGACACACGGCTCTGGAATAAGACAGCACTGTCGGGGCCCGTTGGCCACTTTTGTCAGTGTGAGTGACTGTTGCTGCAGCTGACAAACGGCTGCAAGCGGCCTGCCGCAATTCAATCAGTAGAAAGAGAGGGCAGCGGCGCTGGGCCTCGGCTGGGCGCCGGGCGCCGCTGAGATGCCAAAATGAGAGGGGGCGGGGCCGGGGCGGATCCAGGCGCCGCGGGGAAGCCGGAAGGCCGCGCGCGGTGCAAGCAAGACGTTAGTTCAGCGGCGGCGCGACGCCGGCGGCGCCAGGCCCCGCCCCGGCCCCGGGCGCCTCGTCCGGGCGCCAAGGAAGAGGGGTCGCGCGCGGCAAGTTGCGGCGCCTTCGACTGAGCGACGCTCCCCGCCCTGAAGGAAATGGCAAGTGTTCAAAGGGCGTGCGAGGCGGGGGCTGCGGCCGCGCTGCTGGCACGCGCCGCGGGCCCCCGCAGCCAGCCAGCCGCTGTGGGCGTTGGCCCACCTGCAATCCAACCCTGCCCGGCCCGCGGCGCCGCGCGGCGCATTCTGCCGGGCCCGCGGCGGCGGCGCCGCTGCCGCCGCGCGGGCGGGCGCGGCGCTCGCTGCTTGCCCCTCTCTTCACTCCCTCACACGCACGACCGCCGTGACGCGGGGCGCAGAAAAGTCGCGGCGTTGGCCTCAGATCGCTCGGTCCGCCGCGTTGCCGTTTGCAGGGAAGCCGCCGTTGGCGGGATACGTCCGGCCCCACCCCGTCTCCAGGGCGGCGGCGGCGCCGCCGTGTTGGTTGTGGTTGTTAATCGACGTAGAAGTCGGGAGGTCGAGCTCCCGGGTCTTGAAGAACCCCTGCGCCTTCCGCTCCTGAGAGATCGAGATGAGGGCGGGTCAGGGGCGGGGAGGGATCAAGATGGCGTGCGTTGAGATGACGTCCGCAGGACGTCATGCGGATCTGCAGCGCGCCCATCCCAGCTGCTGCAGCCAAGATTTGGGGGCGCAAGTGTTGCTGCACGGAACGGCGCCCTCGAAGGCAAGCCAGCGCCCCCGAACCAGCGCCCCCTGCGCGTCGGCCGGGCAGCCTTGGCGTTTTTTTTCACACATTCATGCACACCTGGATGATGGGGCGGATGACGAAAAACGCGAGCGCCCCGACGATGCCCACGGCGGCCAGGACGCCAATCACAATGCCCGCGATCGCGCCGGCCCCGAGCTTGCCGCCTTTTTGGCCCCTGGGACCAGAAGACGGTGAGCTGGTCAGCCCCTTGCTGGGCGGGGCCGGCGGGATCGACGTCATGAAGGCCGCGGGGTTACTCAGGTACTGGCTCATCGTGGTCTGGGTCATGTCGCCTGGTGACAGCGGGTGACGCGGCGCGGGTGATGAAGAGGGGATGAGGCGGTTGCGCGTGCCGGCGCGCGGGGGCCCGGGAGTGGGGGCGGCGCACAGCCTTGGATAGCCAGCCAGGCAAATCAAGCCGCGCCGCTTGGCTGCCTCCAACGTCAGGCCGCCCCCAGCGTTCAAACCGGCTGCACTGACAGCTGCCCCTCTTCTCACCCAGCGTGCACGTGATGTTGATCGCGTTGCGGCGCGACAGCTGCGCGACGGCTGCCCGCGAGAGCTGCGCCACAGTCTGGGCGGTGGGGCAGAAGCGAGTGTTGCCGGCCAGGTTCATATACAGGTAGCAGCGGCACGGGTTCGCCTCCTCTGTGGATTTCAATTTTTCGGGCGGTTTGGGCGGTTTGGGGGGCAGGGGTGTGTTAGAAGGGGCGAGAGTGCGGCGGGCCGGTGCTTGGG
>NW_014010072.1:5059-6322 GCF_000611645.1 Monoraphidium neglectum
GCATGGGGTCAGAGGCAGCCCAGTCGGGCGGCGGCGTGGGCCGGGGCCGAGGCCGCCGGGCGTGCAGCGTCCGCCGGCCCGGTGCCCCAGGGCCAATCAGACAGACGGCGACAGGTCCGGCCACCCTGGACGGCTGCCCATTGAGCGGTCTTTATTGACGCGCGATAAATAGGCCGCCGTTCAACGCATGCATGCCCAGGCGGCAACGGCGGGCTCACCCGGGGTGGCGATGGCCTCAAGCATGAATGCAGGCAGCTCAGTCCAGATGCTATTGTTGGCAAGGGCCAGCCCGTGAATTGGCGCTTGGTTCCTGCAACATGATGAGATCCGGATTTTGGGGTTCAGTCTAGGCCGCATCGGGGCGAGATCACAGTAGACCCAACCAACCGGCTGCGTGAGGGCACGGAAGGCCGGGCGCAGCACAGGGCCGGCGGCCGGCCCGCGCGCGGTTCGAAGGGGCGCGTCCCGAGTGACCGAGCAGCGCATGCGGTCGGGCCCGGGCTGCACGGGCCCGATCCCGCAGGGTTTGACCGGCGCGCCTCCGCCGCTGCGGCTCGAGTCTGACTGACGGGGCCTTGGCCGGGCCACCAGGGGGCCGCCGCGGGAACGAGGCGAGCGAGTGGCTCACCAGGGCGTGTCCTTTATGTAGTGGAACACTCCGAGGTTGAACAGGGTGGGGGGCACGCCGCCCTCCTGCGTGGATGAGGATAGGGGTTTGGGGGGTTTGGGACTGGGCGCCCTTGCGGGGCCCTTGCGCGCCGCCGCGGCAAGGCGGCGCGCTCCGTCACACGCGTGCTCCTGGCTTCGCAACGGCCCGACACGCAAGTCCAGGGGATTGATCCCTGCGGATCAACACACGCCAAGGCAGCTGCGAGCGCCGCAGAGGCATCGCCGGGCGCGGAAAAAAAAACGCCCACCAGCTGGTTGTTCGAGGCGTCCAAAAAGATGATCCTGCTGCCCGTGTACGCCGGCGGCGGCGGCGGCGGCGGCTCCGCGGCCGCGGCGGCGGCCCCGCCGGTCGCGGGGTCGCGGGTGACGACGACGGTGCCGCCGTCGGCCGTCGGCGCCGCGACGGTATCGGTTACGGCCGAGGGGAGGCCGGTGGGGGGCGCTGAGCTGTCAGAGGTTTGGGGCATTGAGGCGGCAACTGCCTGGGCTGCCTGCGCCAGGTCGTCGTGGGTGGGAGTGAACACGTAGGATGAGGCGTCCCCCGCGGCGGCCGGGTCGGCGGCGTCGGCGTCGGGGGCGGGCGCGGCGCGGGGC
>NW_014010071.1:0-2452 GCF_000611645.1 Monoraphidium neglectum
GGTGGCTGTAGTGCAGCGCGCGGTGCGCAGCCCTTGTGAGGGAGGACCGCATACGCCGCATTACGCAGGCCCCGCACGCACGCAGCCAGCACCAACGTACGCCAGCACACACTTTGTTCAACGGCCCCACCCACTCAGCACACACCCTAGCAAGTGGTGCCACAGGCGTGCTGTGCACACCTGACGTAGACTCTGTGCTGGGGGTAGGGGTGCGCCTTGAAGAGTGCCTCCAGCTCCCCCAGGTCCTCGCGCGTTGAGAACAGCGTCTCGCGCTCCGACACCGGGATACCACGCCGCCGCGCAGCCAGGAGGCCTGCCGGCAGCAGGGCGGGCAGGGGCTGAGATTTCCGGGCCTCCGGGGGTGGTGTAGGTGCGGGGCAGGGTGGGGAGCAGCTTGCGTTGGGCTGGCTGGCTTGCGGTCACGGGCGAGGAGCTGGGCAAGAGGAGGGCTGGGTGCCAAGGACAAAAGGCCTGCCCGCCTTGCGGGCCGTGTTGCCATCCTCTGCGTCCCCAGCTGCATGGCCACACGTCATACACACTGAGAGCAGCCCCTACCCCGCTCCTCAACCTCTGGCCCTGCACCCACCTGCCCCGCTCTCGAGCGCGTGACCGTGAAACGCCACTCGCGGCCGCGCCGTCCAGCCGTACGCCTCGCGCGCCCCCGGCGCCAGGCAAGCCCACAGCAGCGGCGTGTCTGCGCTCGGCCGCAGGGCCTCTGACGGCGACTGGTAGTCAGCCGCCCACGCAGCGCGGTCGAACGCGCAGACCCGCGCAAAGTCCTCGGCTGCCAGGGCCGCACCGGGCGCCTTGCCGGAGCGGCTGACGAGGATGGCAGCAGCGTGGCTGTCGCCTGTGCCACTGGCGCTGGCTCTGCAGCCGGTGGCGGCAGCCTGCTGAGCGGCAGTGTGCACGAGCACCGATTGACAGGTAATGGAGGTAAGGGTGGGTCGCGAGCATCGCAGCCGCAGTCGTCGATGTGTTTGGATCCTGGACCAGCCCCGCTCTTGGCGTGTTGGGTTACGACAGCACCGCCGAAAAGCTGCCGTGCAGCCTCACCACCTCTGGCCCGACTGGTCGGCTTGCCTGCGGCCCCATGTCTAGAGCCAGGTCCTCGTCCAGGGCACAGTTGCCGCCAACCTGGGGTCGTCCCATTGTGGGGGAGTGGAGGATTAAGGGGCCCGGCAGACGAAGGGGCAGGGGCGTCTGCAGAGGAGCATGAGAGGACGCAATTGGGCATGCACCCCAGAAGTACCTCGCCACGGTCTTTCTTTACAGTGCCTGAGCGCTGCCGTCTTGCGAGGCTGAGAGTACCTGTTACACTGCATGTTCAGGTGACATCACTGGGCCCACCTGTGCTGCACACGGCCCCACAACACAGGCTCGTGCCCTGAAAGTGCCGCCGCACCTTGCCGTCGTTGAGCACAGGTGCTGCCCCCGCCGCCTCCATCTGCAACATCAGCTCGCACAGCGCACGCAGCTCGCGCGAGGCGCGCGCCTCTGCGACTTCGTGGGTGCCGACGCGCCGCAGGCCAAATTTGATGCGCGGCTGCTCCGGTGTTATGAGCTCCGCCATTGGGGTGGCCGGCAGGCCCCGGCGTGGCGACAACAAGTGGCCTTGCGAGAGTGCTATCGGCCCTAGTGCTGTCCCTGGTGTTGGCGCCCACCAACAAACACGCAGCGGCGCGGTGACGGCGAATTAGCGTACAGTACTGGCACCAGCCGAGCTATGATGGTGCCAAACGCAGGCCGCTCAAAATGACATACGATCAATCCTTGACTGCGAAGGTATTGTGTTGCTGTAGGCTGTACCCGACGATCTGTCGAACAGATCACGCGCATAAGTTCAGTGCACCGCAATTTGCGACCTACGAGAGTTGAGATTTGATACGTTAGATATTGATGAAATCCGAGCTGACAACCCAAGACTCACTCGGCATTGACTGACCTCGAGAACAACATGCAGAACCACATTCACAGCGGGATGTTGGGAGCCAGGCGTTTAACTAGCCTCAGAGCACCTCACAGAGCGGGCTTGGCCTGCAGAGCAGCAAGCGGTGTGCATGGCGCCCGGGTGGTGTCGTCCCGTTGCGCAATAATGTGCCGAAGCCAGCCCGGGTCTGCCACTGCCGCGGGTGATGATAGGCAGGAGCAGCTGCAATCTTACCTGGAGGGCGAAGCTGGGCTCAAGGTGCGAGGGTGCACCGGCGACACCGCCGTCCAGGACGTCCCCACAACACCTGCGCTGCCTTGGGTGTTGTCATGGGCTTGCCGCACCCCCCCCCCTACCTAACCCCCGGGATAACTCGCACAGCTTCCACAGCCCAATCCTCAATTTGCCTTGCATACCTGTTGACCGCCATCCTCGTTGCATGTGGTGTTAGCCCTACCAGGCGGACCGTGTCCTGCGGGAGCTCAGCAAGAGGCCGGATGCGACGGTGAGGGGAGGGAGATT
>NW_014010071.1:3054-6702 GCF_000611645.1 Monoraphidium neglectum
GGGGGGGGGGGGGGGCGCACGGCAAGGGGGATCAAACGCGCCCTCAAGAGCGCAACGCTCCATGCCGCTACACATAGGCACAGCAGGCGGCGCGCCAGCGGGCAGGGCTTGCAGGCGCCTGGCCCAACAACCATGCAAAGTCTTTGACAGCCGCGCCTGCCACCCCCCTCCCCCCAAAACACACACACACACGCGCGCGCGCACGCACGCACGCACGCGCGCACACACACATAGGCGCGTGCAGACACAAGCGCAAACACACACGCACACACATACATCTCTGGGCCTGCTTGCAGACCGAGTGGTTGAGGGGCCGCGTGGCAGGTCTACTGGCAGCATTTGGGCCCGGGGCCGAGGCCGAGGTTGCAGCGGCTGTGTACAACGGTGCGTCACCCCGGAAGCTATTGCTGCACGAAGGGCTTTGGGGTCGCGGCACACCAGCGCCCTTCTGAAGCGTGTCGCAGCGGCGGCCACGCTGTTTGCCCTGCCCGTCACGGCGATGAGGCAGCAAGCCATCTGCTGCCGGGCCCACGGCAGCCTTTGTCTTCCCGCACCGTGATGCCCCTACCACCCACCAAGGCGGCCTGGATATCCTGGACGCAGAGGCAGCCACTTTTCCACAGCAGCTGGTGGCCCTGAAGGAGGTCCTGGCTGGTAAGAGGGGTTTGCGCACTTGCTGCTCACAGACGGATGGAGGGACGGCCGGGAGGGGGGTGGTGTGTGCTGCCCAGGACGACCAAAAGCGTGACTCCCACGATGTTGCGCTTGCAGCCTCTCAGGCGCTCGCGCCTGACCGCACCATTGCGATTCCGTCAGCTGGGCGTGGCCCCCGTCCGTCCAAGCGGCGACCTGCTTGTGTGCCACGTGGGGCCTTACGCCTCGGCACCGCCTGCAGGTAGGGGTCAGCAACATCCCCATTCAAACCCCTGTCCCATGCACATGCTCAATTCATTTCTCCCTGCCCGCCGCTGCACCCGGCCCCTGTCCACAAGGTGTCAACGTGCTGGACATTGTGTCGCGGGAGCCGCGGCTGTTGTACACACAGAATGTCGCCGCAACCTCCAAAAAGGCACGCAGCCCAGAGCGATGTGCGTATTGCCCTGCCCGCCGTGCACATCGATGCCGCCCACCATGATGTCTCCCTGCCAATGGACGCACACTAAACGCTGTGTTGCCCATGATGCTTGGCGACGACCCAGCGTGCGTCAACCATACCACCAGCCTCCGCGCCCAATGCACGTGGGCTTACCGCCCCACCGCAGCGCGATCGCCCTGACCCACCCCTGCCCCGCCACCCGGCCACCGTCCAGGTAATCTCCAAGCTGACCGCGCTGTACCCCTACAAGAGCCCCAACAAGAAGCAGGACGTCGTGAGGCTGGTGGCTGAGTACCCCGAGCTGCTGGTCAGGATGGCGCACTATGCTGACGACAGATGCATCAAAACGGTGGGCCTGGCACAAGGATGAGAGGACCTGGTGTGCGTGTGCGTGCATGCATGCGTGCGTGCGTGCGTGCGTGCGTGCGTGCGTGCGTGTGTATCCATGTGTTGGTGTGTGTGTGTGTGTGTGTGTGTGTGTGTGTGCGCGCGCGCGCGCATTGCAATTGTCGCATGATGTTCAAGTGATGTGTTGCATTTCAAAGGGGGGAGGGGGCAGGGGGCCAAGTGTGAGTCCATGGGTGGGCAGAGTCGGGGCAGGTCCCGGGGCCCAGCTGTGCTGACAAGGCGCCGCCCTCCACACAACGGGCGGTCGATCCGCTCGCTCTTCCAATACACTTTTCCCTCACCTCAGGTGCAGGACTTGCCCGTCGACCTGCAGAACCGCATCCTCAAGAGCTACTGCTGAGCTGGCACATAGAATCTGCCCACCTGCACTGAAGACTGCTTGCTGCTCTGCGTCCTGTGTAGTACTGCCCTGGCCGAACCAACCATGGGGGACGTGCTTCCAATCAGAGCTGCGGTTGTTGTGGGTAACGGCACGCTCAATGCGTGCTGCTACCTTTTGAGAGCCCAACACAAGCGCGACTTTCACATGCAACTGCAACCAGCCCCGTCCCCTTCTATTACGGCAGTGCACATCCGCTGCAGGTAACACACCTCATCACCCCGACTTCATTTCTCACATGCAGACGCATCGCGCCCGCCCCACGCGCTCCTGTAACACGAAGTTGTCAACCAAAACCAGAAGATGACTAACATCGGTGTTTACAGGGCAGTGCCAGGATGGACAGTCAAATTGCGAATCAAACAAAGCACGCCTGCCCGCTCCCCTGACGCCGAGGGCGCAGAGGGCATGGCGGGACTATGTGCAGGGCCGCCCTGACTGAACCACCACAGCCACACTGCATGGCGACAACGGCAGCAAGGCAAGATCAAACAACGCCGGCTGGGGGGCAGCTGCCAGCCAACGGGACAGTTGCTAAAGAGGAGATTCCTTTTGCAAAGGGTCATGCCACAGAAATCAGATTGCAGGGCCACACACTTCATTAGTCGGCCTGGAACGCCCCGCGAAAATGGCGAGGCAGCCGTACACGAGCGGCCCCGCGACCCACGTTTCCCGCTGGGGTCCTGCAGGAGCCGCTGAGCAGATATCACGCCGTGACAAGACCTCCAGCCAGCAGGGGTAGGGGGTGAATCAGGGGACAGCAATGCTCCCCTCATCTTGAGACGCGCACCTTGTATTGCAGACCTCTGGCCTCATCTGACAGGCAGATCGCCACGCGGCAGCGCACGCGGCTCACACCGCGGCTTGAGCCCTGCTGATGATGGCCGGCCACCAGGGGCCTGTTGTTGGCAGAACGACGGGGGACGCTGCGGCAGCCAGCGCCTCCTCGCACAGCCCTTGTAGAACAGCGAGCTGCTCAGACTGAGGGGGCAGGGCCCTTGGCGGCGTCAGCAAACCCGACACGGCTCTGGCCGTAGTCAAAGACGGTGTGGTATGCACCCATGAACACGTCACCTGGGGGTAAGTGGGGTGGCGGTGGGGGTGCACGCGTGGGAAGAGACCCGAGGTGTGAAGGGTGCCGTGCCACGCCTTTTCAGGCGTGGTGCCAGGTGCGTGCAAAGGCTGGGCCATCTCGCAACCACAGCCACGCACTGCTGCATATGCGCGTCAACAACGCGACATGCGTGAGCCAGCAGCGCAGCTGGCTCGAGGACCACCGCACAGCAGGCACGCTTTGGGTCCGTCTTCATGGCCCCTGGAGGGGCGCTCGCCCCCCGGGCCCTGCATAGCCCCCCCCCTTGCCCCAGGCCTCACCCAGGATCCAGAGTGGCCCGACAGGCACATCCAGGCCCAGGAAGCCCGACACACACTGGGAGTCACCACCTTTGGAGAAGAGGAGGGGGGGGTTTAGGGGGGGAGGATCGGGGGCCAGCAACACGGAGCGGGCAGCAGTAGGGGCCGGTGTGGCTGCATGGTGGGGAACCGTGTGCATGACCCTTTTGCTGGCTGGCGTGGCCGGCCCTGCACTTGAAACCTCCATCACCACACAAGCTCCCAACGTGCCTGCAGCCCCCCCTCCGCCCACGCCCCCCCCCCCAAACACCCACGCCTCACCCGCGTCGATCTTGAGGACGTACTGCTCCGGCCCCAGCACAAAGTCGCGCCCCCCAACAGTGAAGGTGATGGGCGGCATCCTGGCCACCTT
>NW_014010070.1:0-6100 GCF_000611645.1 Monoraphidium neglectum
GGGCCGCGCCGGGCGGCGGCGGCGGCGGCGGCGGCGGCGGGGGCGCCTCCGCGGCGGCGTGCACGGGCGCCGTCGCAGGTGCAGGCGCGGCGCCGGGCGGGCTGTCGCCGGTGATGAGCGGCGCGCACGCCGCGGGGCACGGCGGCGGCTCGCGGCTCGTGAGCGAAGCAGGCGCGCCCCAGGTCTGGGGGACGGCTGTTGGCCCTGACCCCGTCGCGGCCCAGCTGCGCGAGGCCGCACGCGCGGCTGCGGAGCAGGCCGTGTCTGGGGATGAAACTGTCGAGTCCGGCGACGACACGCTGGAGAGCAATACGCAGCCCGCCGCGCCAGTCTAAGGGACGACGGCGCAACAGCAGCAGCAGCAGCGGCAGCAGCGGCAGCATGCCTGTCAACACTGGTGTGGCAACCCTCGCCTTCGCAACCGAGTACTGCAGGGCTTGCGGCAGCAGCTGCTCCACACGCGTGCAGTCGCGACAACGCCTTTCACCATTGCTCACCTGGGAGCAGAGCGTCGGCTGTGGGGAGTTATCGCGCCCGTCCGCCCCGTCCCCCCCCCCCCCAAACTGCGCTTGGCTTGCGGCTCGAGGGCCACAGCCGTGCCAAGCTTGTGCCGCTTGACGACTGCTGCTTATTGTCACTCGATATCCCAATCGGTTTCCTAGTGTTGCTCTCAAGCGTGCCATCGGCACGCCCGCCCCCGCGCTATCGCATCATCATGCGCTCACTAGCCTGGGCTGCGCACCACCCCGTCCGCCGAATTATGATTATGCGCAGCCAGGTTTGCGCTTGCCTTCCCAGCTGCTGGGGACCGTGCTCTTCCCAATCGGTCCGAGTTCAGTGGTCCCTGGGCACAGGACAGGCAACAGGTAGGGGCCCAGGGAACAAACATCGCTTTGTGCTTGGTTGCTACCGCAAGCAGAACATACAGGCGCCATCGGTCCCCTTGCCCTGCGCAAGCAGCCGCCACAGGCTGCGTCAATCAGTTCCTGCAGTGATGTCTGCCGTTTATGGGTCTCGGTGCAACGCACGGCTGCGTCGGCTTTCGCCACGTGTTGTTGCGGCAGCGCTGACATGGGCTGCTGTGATGCAAGCTTCTCCCTCAACGCCCCTCCTCTCCGTTCGCCCTGCCCGGCTTTTCGCTTTCAAACAGCCTCCGTGCGGGCGGCCTCAGGCCACCGGCCGCATGTGGTGCCGCACCAGGCCGTCCACTGTTGCCCTCGGCACGTTGCACCCGCCCCACTCCCTCCTTGCTCCCCCCACTTGTCAGGCCCGAATGAAAGGCCGCCTGTGCGTGGGATGCCTTTCATGCATGACGGCGCGCTGCAGGCGGCCGCGCCTGCGTGGCAGCCGGGCGTGCTGTTGGCGTGGTGCGTTCCCCGGCGTTAGGCGCAGGGCGCACGGCTTTCGGATATGCGCTGCTCTCGGATATGGCCTCAGTAGTTGGCGACACTGCTGCAGGCACAGCGCGGGCTTCTGTGGCCCTTTCCATGCGACTGCCCACCACGTGACCTCATGCCTAATCCGTTTGACTGTATGTGTGTCCTGAAATCACGTGCTGTTTGACTTACCAAACAACCCCAAAGGCGTGTTGGAAACGGCGTTTTACACGGCATATGCACAGCCGCGTGCCCCTCAACAGCCGCGGCGCACCTGCCTCTGCCGCGGAGCTCGGGCGTGCCGACTCCAGCAAGGTCCAGATCGCTTTGACTGCTGCGCGCGCGCCCAAGCAACAAAAATTCAAACGTCTAGGCAACGGGTTGCGTTCAGTGCGAAGCACTCTGCGGGCGGCACCACCCGGGGCTCGCACCGTCGCAACGGCGGGAGTCGCATGCAGGGGCCTACAATGCTTGATACGAGGCCCACCCCCTCGGCTGGGTAAGACAAACCGAAAATAGAACCGCGTGGCTCATGCTACTACGCTCGGCTCAAGTCTGACCCTGCAATCGACAGCCTGCGGATGCGTGCGCGTCGTGGCTCAACTCGAGCTGCTGGCCAACGCAGAGCTGCCCAGATGACGTTTGATCGGCTACACGGCAATACTTGCAGAGTACATTGCGACGTGTCCCATATGCCATGCAGCTGCTACTTTCTCAGGCAGACGGTTGTGCCTGCGCGGGGTGCTGGGCATGCCCCAAGCTCCCAGTGCGTGGTCACATGGTCAACACCATTGAAGCGGCTCGCACCAAGTTGTGGTTCTGAGCTCGTTAAGGCTGCTCGGAATGGGCACAGTATGGCCTGTAGGTTCTGATAAACTCTACTGCTGCATGGATGCGCGCGAGTCCTTATCATAGCTTGCGTCTTCCATGTTGCCTGCTTCGCACTCGCCCTTCACACTTGATCGAGTCCATTCCTGCGCTGTTTGTATCCACGCGTCTGTTATATTTTAACTGTAAAACCATATTTGACCCCTACACCACGTTGGCTGTTGCTGCCACCTCCTAGCAGCCATGGGTCTCACAATTAGCAAGCTCCTGTCGCGGCTGATAGCCAAGAAGGAGATGAGGATCCTTATGGTAAGCTTTCGCTTGCTGGTTAGCTCAGAGGCTCTGCGGGCGCAGCTGAACAGCGTTTTGGCTCACGCAGGTGGGGCTGGACGCTGCTGGTAAGACAACCATCCTCTACAAGCTCAAGCTCGGAGAGATCGTGACCACCATCCCAACCATTGGTGAGGAGCTGGGTCGTGTTGACCGCTCGAGGCGGCCGGCTTTGCTGCCAAGGTGCATCAAAGCGAGCGTGTCCAACCTCTCGTCCATGCAGGCTTCAACGTGGAAACCGTGGAATACAAGAACATTAGCTTCACCGTTTGGGATGTGGGCGGCCAGGATAAGGTGGGTTGTGCCTCATTTCAAGGCAGTGTTTCCTGGCCTCGATCAGGTTGCCCCTGCTTGTTATGTTGTTAGTTGCAATTACCGTTGACTGAGATATCACGGTTTGAATGTAAGCCGGCTGCACTGTGCCATGCATGTCGGAGCGCTCGTAGCGATCCGCCGCTCCCGTGCTGACGTTTTTCGAACGCGCCCCCTGCGCCTCTTCGCAGATCCGCCCCCTGTGGCGGCACTACTTCCAGAATACACAGGGGCTCATCTTTGTGGTGGACAGCAACGATCGCGACCGTATCGGCGAGGCCAGGGACGAGCTGCAGCGGATGCTCAACGAGGTGCGTGTGCGCACAATATGGGCAGTCGCTGCACTGACTGCGCCCTGTTCGACCGGGCAATGATCCGCGGTTGACGTGGGACACGTCCAGACGGCTTGCTGTTCAACAAACTCCCACAGCTGCAGTTGGTGCGGCCAGCTTAGACGAGCACTTGGATGATCGCCACTTGGCGCTTGCTTTTGTCAGCTGACCTCTGATCTCGCCGTCTGCCCTGATGGCCTACCCTCTGTGCGACGCAGGACGAGCTGCGCGACGCGGTGCTGCTGGTCTTCGCCAACAAGCAGGACCTGCCCAACGCCATGAACGCAGCGGAGATCACTGATAAGCTGGGCCTGCACTCCCTCCGGCAGCGCCACTGGTGCGCTGCCCAAACCAACCAGCATCATGGGCGGTGGAGCATCCTGTTTTGCATCCACCCCCTGGAATGCACCTTGAAAGAGTTTGCCATCTTCACTTTCGTCTGCCCTGCACGCGATCCCTCAATGTTGAACCAAAGAAAGTCATCACCCAGCCCAGTAGCTGCCGTGCAACACGCACGCATCTGCCAGCCAGTCAGCCTCTCACGTGTACGGTGCTGAGCGTCCCCGGTCCCCCATGCCATTCGCAGGTACATCCAGAGCACGTGCGCGACGTCTGGCGAGGGCCTGTACGAGGGCCTGGACTGGCTCAGCAACAACATCGCCAGCCGCGGCTGAGCGGCGGCAGCAGCGGGGCGCGGCCGCTCGCGGGAGGCAGGGCGCGGCGGCCCGCCCGACAATCAGCAGCAGCTAGACCGGCGGCCCTGCTCGCGAGCTCGAGCGGCCGCGAGATCAAGCGGCCGCGCGCGCGACAAAAGTTGGGTGACATGACAGCCGGCATCACCGTGGAGCAGGTCTCCGCCCTGAAACCGCACTAGACGTGCGGACGCGCGGCGCGGGCGTCCTCGATCAAGGCGCCACCACCGCGTGGAGGGCGGCGGCTGCGCCGCGCGGGCCTTCCGTGCCAGGTTTATCGCTCTGTGAGCACGTGTGGAACTCGGTTTGGTCAAGAGATGGTGGTGGGTTTGAGCCAGGCTGGGGAGAGTAGCGGGCAGGAGGCTTGGTGAGCACAGGGCGCGCTTCGAGAGAGTCCCATTTGTCCTGCAATAGCACGCATCCTGATTCTCGCAGCCTCTTTGCCCCTGCAACTGGTGGCCTCTTCATACCTGCGACCGCAGTGAACTGTGTTGCCGGCAGAGGCGCAAGCCCCGGGCTGCGCACTGTATGTGATGTAAGCCACCCCCTAGCATGGAAGCGGTCCAGCAGGGTGGATGTTATCAGTTTGAAGCACGGCAGTGAGGTATGTTTGGACAGGCGCGAGGGCAGCACAGCACAGAAATGATTTCACATTTTAGAGTGGGGATTCCCGGGGAAGGGGGGGAGGGAGCGAGCGGCGCTGCTGGGCCGACACCGCAACGACCAGTGTCTTGGGGGGCTGGCGGCCTCCAGGACAGTGGTGCAGACTCCAGCTTTGATGCGCTTGTTGTGAGCTGGATTGGCGGACTCAGAACGCGCAACTGAAGCAGCGCACACAGTGCTAGTCGTTCAGCCCTCCTAGGCCCTGCACGACGCAATCAAACACCCCACACATCCTATTTGCGCCCCCCCTTCCCTCCGGCCCCCATGCGCCCGGCAGCTGGTGCTACCTGGGGGGGCCCTGCCATTGTGCAAGCCGCACTCGAGCGCATGTTTGAACGCATGCGGTTACGCAGCACCTGTGCGCATGATCAGCACTTTACAAGCCCTTGCTTAAGAGTGCACTGGCTGCAGCCGTGTCTCTGCCTACACATGAGTGCGTCCCTTCCCACAGCGGAATTTTGAGGGGCAGCATCACTGATCTTCGCCCGTACCTGCCAAGGCCACCCTCACAGCACGATCCCGTGCATCGCATAGCCTGTCAAGTGTACGAAAGCATTCATCAATCATCTTAGACATCCCTTGACAGCCATGGCTGCCCTTCAGGCTCGCTCTCTTGGTCTGGGCCTTCGTGCCAGCGCGCCCTCGCGCAAGTCCGTGCTGTGCCGCGCTGAGAACAAGGTGTGCTCATGGCGACTGATGCCAGAGCAAAACGAGGCCGTAGCAGGGAGGGCGACACGGCAAGCCTTGAACCCACCATCATTGGGACGTCGCTGGAAGCCATGCCGTGCTAAACCAGACCAAGCAGCGTGCCATCGATGACGATGATCAATGACAATGGCCGCGCGCAGCTGACAGGGCCGTGGCTGCACGCACACCTGCCGGATGAGGGCGTAGCAGTGGCGGCGTCGCGTTTGCTGGCGCGCCGCCCACGCCCTCCCCCGCCCCGCGCCGCGCCGCTCGCGCCCCACCGACAGGCCCAGGTGATCCAGCCCCTCAACGGCGACCCCTTCGTCAGCATGCTGGAGACCCCCGTGACCTCGTCGCCCCTGGTGGTGTCGTACCTGTCCAGCCTGCCCGCCTACCGCACCGGTGTCTCGCCGCTGCTGCGCGGCGTTGAGATCGGCCTGGCCCACGGCTTCTTCCTGCCCGGCCCCTTCATCAAGGTCAAAGGGGGGGGGGACCGCGCTCGCTCGCCATGGGGCAAAAGAGCCAAGGCTGCAGGGCGCACTAAGGGGGGCTGCCCTCGCAGCAACAGGCGCGAGTGGGCGCGGATGGGGACTGCAGAGCGAGCGCAGGGGGAGGCGGGGTTTTGACCGCCCAACGCTGTTTGGAGGGCTGGTAGATGAGGGCAGGCAGGGAGCAGGGAGCAGGGAGCCAGCAGCGGCGTGGGGAGGGGTGCTGTGGCTTTGCAGCAGCGGGCTGCCCGCGCAAGCGCTCTTGCAGCATCGCCGGGCTCGACACGGTCGAACTGCACGCGGCCAGCAGGCCGCATGCCGCAGCTGGGTTCCCACAGGCTGCGTTGTGCAACGACTCGCCAGATTGACGCACGGCACGCGCTGCCAGAAGC
>NW_014010069.1:0-3359 GCF_000611645.1 Monoraphidium neglectum
GCGCGCGCCCGTGCCGGCCCCAGTGGAGCGGCGGCTGCCAAAGGCACTGCTGCAGCAGCACTGCTCCAAGATGGGCTGGGGCCCGCCGCGGTTCGAGCGGATACAGCAGCCGGGGGTGCCGCTGACTTCAAAGGATGCGACGTACCGCTACAAAGTGACGATCGAGGCGCCCGCAGCCGGCGGCGGCGGCGGTCCGCGCGGCGGCGGGCGCGGGGGGCGGCGGGGGGCTGTGCAGCTGCCCAAGACCTTCCAGCTATTTGCTGACGAGGCGCGTCGGCCGGCCGCGCGCCCGGGGCATGGGGGGCACGGGATCCACGATGCAGGCTGCTTGCTGTGGCGGTGCGCACAGCGCACGCCAGGGGCCATCACAACCCGGAGCCTGGGTTGCAGCCGAGCGCTTTCGCAGAGGCCAGGCCCCCCCGTCCACCCCCACCCCTCTGTTCTGCCTGTTACTCCGCTTTCACTGCCCGACCAAACCCGCTGCTGGCCGTCTCCCCCATTACCTGTCTTGACAACAACACATGGAGTAATCAAACAACATGCAAACCCACCACTCAACAGGACAACTGGACCTCAATCCAAGAAGCCCAAAACGCGGCGGCCGCGCGCGCCCTCTTCGACCTGCTCCGCCCCGACCCGCCGGCCTACGCGGCGGCTGCCGAGCAGCTGCCGGAGGAGCACACGGCGCTCTGGGGGCGCTGGGAGGGCGAGGGCGGCGCAGGGCGGGGCGGGCGCGCGGCGCAGGAGGGGGAGAGGGCCAGGGACGAATTCTTGAGGTGAGTACATGCGCGTGTCTGCGTCTCCGTGGATGCGCGCGCGCGCGGGCGTGTGTGTGTGTCTATGCGGGCGCGCACTCGCTTGCAGGCGTGCTTGAGTGTGCGCGTGCACGCGCGTGTGATTAAATGTGAGGGCTGCAATCCTGTGTGTTGTGTCAAACAGGATGGGAACACCTCGCGATGGTGTTTAGAGGTTGGTGGTCTTGTTCACACGCGCGCTTGAGGATTGGAAGTGCTGCATCCTGCCAGCCCCCATCCACAAACCTGAAGCATCCAAACTCCTTCTAATGCCCAGATCCCTCTTAGAGGAGAAGCAGCAGGCCGGCGCAGACGCGCGCGGCGCCGCCGCCGCCACGCCCTCCTCCGCGTCCGCCCCCGCCGCCGCCGCCGCCGCCGCCGAGGACGGCGACGAGGCAGCCGCCGCGCAGCTGCTCGGGGCCGAGCGCGCGACGGCGGGCGAGGAGGCGGAGGAATGGGAGCTGGCCGGGCGCGGCGCGGCGGCCGCGGCGGCGGCGGCGGAGGCGGACCGCGTGCTGAGTCAGATGCGGGAGGAGGCGGCGCGGCGGGATAAGGAGGAGCGGGCGCGGCTGGCAGCGAGGGGCGCGGCGATGCGGGACCGGCTGGTCGCCTGGTGGGTGGGGCGCCTGGGGCGGAGTTTTGAGGGTTGAGGGTTTGGACACCACCCCAGCTGCTGCCTGCTGGGACTGCGTGGGCAGCGCTGTGAGGGGTAAATACGCACGACCGCGCGCAGGCAGCGCCTCGGGCGGCGCCGCCGGGCCACGTGTGTTGCGCGTGCGCAGCACCCTGGCGTTGGGGGTGGTGCGCCACGCTCGGCCCTAAGGGTTTGTCTTATTTGTACCCACCCTTGCGCGCCCTCCGTTCCCGCCCCGCAGGCAGGGGTCCCCGGAGGGCCGCCGCTGGGCGCGCGAGCGCGGGCAGCTGCCCATGGCGGCGATGCGGGAGCAGTTGGCGGCGGCGCTGGCAACGTCAGACGTTGTCGTTGTCAGCGGCGAGACCGGGTCTGGAAAAACGACCCAGGTGGGGGCGGCGCGGCTACGCGTTTCGACCTTGCCAGGGAAGGTCGACACCTTGCGGCATCTCTGGCTGTCCTCCTCTGCGGCGACTCAAAAAGGCAGCAAGCAACTGGCTTTGGGAAGCCCAAGACTGAACCACCATCGGTCATGGTCAATGTAGAAACGCGTGCGACCCCAACCGCTTTTTATTCACAATTTTGGTTCAAATTTGAATTCGAAAACCGACAGGTGCCCCAGTTCATCCTGGAAGAGGCCATCCTGGCGGGCTGCGGCGCTGACGTCAGCGTCGTGGTGACTCAGCCCCGCCGCATCGCCGCCACATCGGTCGCTGAGAGGGTGGCCGCGGAGCGGGGGGAGCCCAAGCCCGGGGCGCCCGGTGAGAGCGGGCGCGGCCTGCGCGGCAGCAGCAGCAGGGTCAGCAGTGCGAATGCACATCTACACGTGCCGCAGACGTGATTTCGATTTTGCTGCCGCTCCCCGGACGCTCGCGACGCTTGCTTTCCGCCAGACCCCCTCCCCGCCCCTCCCTTGTGGGATGCGAAACAGACCTGTGCCTCGGAGCTGACTCAGCATGCTCTGCCCTTTGCGTCACACACCCCAGGTGGCCTCGTGGGTTACCACGTCCGCCTGGACGCCGCCGCCACCCGGGACACGCGCCTGCTGTTCTGCACCACGGGCATCCTGCTGCGCCGGTGAGCGGCGGGGCGGGCCGCCCCCTCGCCCACCGCGCACAGACGCCCGCGCCCGCAGCCAAATCGGCGCTGCGCGGGACGGTACGGGCTCTGCGCTCCGGCCATGTGTTTGCAGGAGCATGCACACCCGCAAGAGCGATCATCCTTCGCGCATCATGCTGCTTATGATCTGCTGACCATCCACACTTTTATTGCCAAACATCTGTGCGTCACCAGGCTGGCGAGTGACCCGCTGCTGTCAGGAGTGACTCATGTGATTGTGGATGAGGTGCACGAGCGGACGATGCAGGTGGGTGACACCTTCGCACGCTTGTGTATGTGTGTGGGGTGTGTGTGTGTGTGTGTGTGTGCGTGTGTGCGGGTGTGCGTGTGTGTGTGTGTGTGTGTGCCGCGCGTGTGCGCGTGCGAATGTGAGTCCATGCGTGCGCAAGTGTGTATGTCCAAGCGTGCTTACGTGTGCACGTACAAGAGCTCGTTTTCTTCAATTGTGAGCTTCGTTTTTGACATTGTTTCAGTGCATCTTCTGGACGAGACACGCCCACCAAACTCTGGTATGGCACAGAGTGACGGACGCAGGTGTTGACCCCTCGGAATCCTTTTCTGCTGCACAGTACAGGTGGCGGTAGACCCTGGCACTGGAGCGCACCCTCACTCCGCCGTGCCCACACACACACGCACACACGCACACATTTCCCTGCAGGGTGATTTCCTGATGGCTCTCCTGAAGCGCCTGATGCGCCGCCGCAACGCCGCCCCCTCCCCGGACGCCGCCGACCCGGCCGCCGCCGCCGCGCCGGCCCCGCCGCCGGCCGGCAGTGCGCCGGGCGGCGCGCGGAACGCGGGTGCGGGCGAGGCGG
>NW_014010069.1:3561-6302 GCF_000611645.1 Monoraphidium neglectum
GAGAGAGAGGACTGGGAGAAGGCGACCGAGCAGGCCCAGTCGCAGCATTCACAGCAGCAGCAGCAGCAGCAGCAGCAGCAGCAGCAGCAGCAGCAGCAGCAGCAGCAGCAGGCGGCGGCAGCGGACGGGCGGCCAGAGGATGGCGGCCGGCGGCCGCCGCGGCTCAAGGTCGTGCTGATGTCAGCGACGCTGGATTCAGGGCTGTACAGCGCCTACTTTGGCGGGTGCCCGGGTGAGGCCCCTCTGGGCCGCGGGGATGCGCATACCCATTGCTTTTCGCTCTCACACGCGTTCAATCATTTAGGAAACCCCTGAGCTCCCAACCCAACCCTGCGCCCATCAATTGGGAGCCCGGGCTCGCCCCACCGCCGAACGGCGCCGATCGCGCCTGCTAGCCCCCACCGCATTCCGTGCACGCGGGGCGCGCGGTCCGCTCGAATCAACCTCCAGCCGCGACGCATGCGCGCGTGCCCCAGGCCCGCCCACACGCACACACGCCCGCGGGTCTCGCCGCTCGAACCCGCGCTTTCAAAACAACTCGCTATCTCATCTGCTGCCGCCGGCCCCGGCAGTGCTGTCGTGCTCTGGGCGGACGTTCCCTGTTGAGCGGCTCTTCCTGGAGGACGTCTATGAGGCGACAGGTTACAGGCTGGACCCCGGGGCCAGGTGACGTCATTGTTTGACCGCGGGCTTTGACCGCGGCTGTTGACTGTATTTTGCCGGGTTTCGACGCCGGGTTTTGAGCGCTTGCATGGGAAAATCCGAAAAGAAAATCGGCGGCTGGGTGTGTGGTCGATTCTTGCACCCGTTGCGGGCTGGTTGAAAAACCTGCGGGGCGGGTGGGTACGTCCTCGACTCTTCAGCTGTTTCGGGGCTGTTTGGATCTTGGTTATTTGGGTCAGGTTTCCAAGGTGTGCGGCGTGGAGGGGATTGACAAAGTCCGGGCGCACACGATTGAAGGGTGTCAAATGCTGACTCAGCGCGCCGCACCCTGACCAACCAACCCCCAGGGCCGCCCTCCGCGGCGGCGGGCGCGGCGGCGCGGCCGGCGGCATCAAGGCGGCCGCCAAGGGCGACGCGCGGCGCGCTGGGCTGCTGCGGTCCGGCTGGGGCGACGACGAGGCGGGGGCGGGGCCGGTCAACCCCCACTTTGACCCGGATCTGTACGATGGCTACTCGGCCGTGACTCGGCGGTGAGGAGTGCACGGGGCGGCGCGTGCGAGATCAGTTGTGGTCATGTGACATCAGGTTGATGTCACATGGTCCGGGGTGACAGGATCACGCCACAGCAACACAGAATGGGGATGCAAGCTGGGGATATCATGACATCTCAACCTCTAGACGTTGCAAGGTTTGGAAGCGGCAGCCGGGCGGGTGGGCCCACGAACTACGGCAGGCCGGTCCCCGTTTGGTCACGCCGGCGCGTCCCGCGGGGACCGCAGCTGCATAGAAGCTTCCCGGCACGGCCCTATGAAACCGCCTGGGGCGGCTCCCCTCGAGGGACCCTCGGTCTGGCGCGAACGCCGCCTTTGCCGCAAGCCACCGGGATTCGACGCCCATTCAAAACCCCCCGCAACACACCCTGCTGAACATTGGCACAACGTATACAACAATAATAAGACTATTAATGGCACCCCCCCACACACAAAAAAAGGAATCTGTCGCGGCTGGATGAGGACGTGCTTGATCTTGATCTGGTAGAGGCAGCAGTGCGCCACGTGGACGAGGCCTGCGAGGACGGCGCGGTGCTCGTGTTCCTGCCAGGTGGGATGCTTCGGGGGCACAAGACACGCGCGCACACACACATACCACCATCGTAGGCACACGCACTCACACAGTTTGATAACACACACCTACACAACACACACACCTACACAACACACATACACACACACAAACACACACACACACTGAGACTGGTTCCTGCCGGTTGGGATTGCCGGTTCCGTTGGGATTGCTGGTGGGATTGCGTGTTTCAGGGGCGTCTGGGGCCGCGCGGTTCGGCGTGCCAGGTTAAACCGGCCGCGCGGCGGCTGCGACCGGATGCAGTCGGCGTGGCGTGTGCGGAAGCATGCGCGCGCTTTTGGGAGAAGGGAATTTGGACCGGCCAGCCCCTCGCCCGGCGCGCCACCCGTCCCCCGAAATCCAAAAGTTTCTGAGCCCCAGTGCCCGCCGCGCGCCGCATCATGTAATTCCACTTCCACTGACCGGCAGGCATGGCCGAGATCAGCGCCGTGCTGGAACGGCTGACGAGCAACGCCCACTTTGCGCGCGGCCGCCACCGACTGCTGCCGCTGCACTCTGCCATCAGCCCCCAGCAGCAGCGCGCCGCCTTCGAGGTGGGGTTCTGGGTTCAGGACACAGGGTTCAAGGGGTTGGCATGGCAGTGTTTTGCTGCGTGGGCCTCCTTTTCGCCTTACGAGGGCGCTCATGGCTTTGCGCAATGCGCGCTCGCCGCGCCGCCGCCGCTCCCTTGCCGCGCCGCACCCACCTCAAGGGCCGCGGCGGGCAGACCAGGGCTGCCCCCCTGCCGGGTGGTCTGTTATATGTCGGGCCGCTCACCATATGTGCGCCTGCGTGAACGACAACGCCAGGTGCCGCCGCCGGGGATCCGCAAAATTGTGCTGGCCACAAACATTGCAGAGACGAGGTGCGTGTGTGTGCGCGTGTGTGCTTGTGTGTGTGTGTGTGTGTGTGTGTGTGTGTGTGTGTGTGTGTGTGTGTGCGCATGTGTGTGTGCG
>NW_014010068.1:0-735 GCF_000611645.1 Monoraphidium neglectum
GCCCAGCCCCTGCCCCCACCCCGCCCCGGCCCCAGGTGATCGCGAACAACCTGCCGCTGGATCAGATCAGGGGCCTCAACGAGATCTTCAAAGCCATCGACGCGGATGGCAGCGGATCCATCACCACCGAAGAGATGCGGGAGGTGCAACCTGCGACCCGCGGCCCGCGACCCGGGAGCGCAGCGCCCCGCCGCACCCTGCCTGTCGTGTCTGTCGGCGTCTTGTGCATGAGAGCGGCCGCCCTGCGCCTCGCGCCCCGGCCCCGCCGCGACGCGGCGCGGCCGGGCGACCAAGGCCATGCGTGCCTGCAGACCAGGGTTTGGGTCGCGCGTTGCAACGGCGAGCGAGCGGCCGCCCAATCAGGAGAGAGGGACTGAGCAAGGTTGGTCGTGTGCAGTGACGTCGCGCAGCCGGCAAAAAGCATCCAAGCCAAGTTGCGCCCGCGCCGACAATTGTCTGCCCGCGTCAGGCCCTGGAGAGGCGCGGCTCCAAGCTGCCCGGGGAGGAGCTGGACCGCCTGATAGAGCTCGCGGTGCGCGCACGCGCATGTATGCGTGGGTGTATGTGTTTGTGTATATATGGGTATGTGAATGTTTGTGTTTTTGTGTATGTTTGTGTGTGTGATTGATCATGCGTATGCGTGTGTATGTACGTAGTTATGTTACTAATCGTCCGCCCGAACCCCAGCAGCACCCTCAACCCACCCACACCCAGCCTGCCCCCTCATCCGTCCCC
>NW_014010068.1:1525-6883 GCF_000611645.1 Monoraphidium neglectum
ACACAGAGTTTGTGGCAGCCACATTGCACAGTGCAGTCTGCCTGGAGGAGCAGAACCTCATGGCGGCGTTCAAGGTGCGCGGCTGCGCCAGACCCGGGCCGGCGGCCACGGGCCGGATTGGGCTGAGCCGGGCCGGGCCGCCCCTGGGCAGCAGTCGTGCGCGTGCGGGGGCATGCCCACTGCGAGGCGTTGTGTATTCCGCGGCATGCGTGCGGGCGTCAGCGTGGACCTCTCTCCATTCGGAAACCGCCTGCGCCCACAAACACCCAGCAAACCTGCCCTCCTGGGCTGCTCTTCCCCAGGTGGTAACCCCCGTGTCCCCTCATCGTTAAACGCACACCTCAACAACACCGTGACGGGTGTTGGTCATCCAAAAAAAACCCCAAAACACACACCTGCTCATCTTCCACAACACGCAGTACTTTGATCTGGACGGCGACGGCCACATCACGCGCGCTGAGCTGGAGCAGGTGCTGGCCTCAAAGGGTGACCTGGGGGACGCCGCTGACATCATCAAAGCGGTTGACCAGGACGGGGACGGCACAGTTGACTATGCAGAGGTGATGGGATGAGGGACGGGCGGGGGTGATGTTGGGAGCAGGTGGCGGTGGCCGAGGTAAAGTTGTTGTGAGGGTAAGAAGATTGCGGGGCACATGTGTGTATTTGTTTGTGTGTATAGGGGGAGGAGCAGAATGCCACTGCAGGGAGCGTTTGGGCATTGGAGAGCGCTGCGCGTGTGCACGAGTGTGTTATAAGAGGAGGATGACTCCGGGTTGTGCTTGTAGAGCACAAAAGTGATTCGCGCTGTACGCATGTGCGTGCGCCTGTAGCCGCCGCTGGGGCCCCATACGTCACCCCACACCCTCTCCCACGTCCTCGTGCCATCCCTCTCCTAGTTTGTTGAGATGATGTGCTGCAAGGAGCTGGGGTGCGGCCAAGTTGGTGGCGGCCTGGGGGTGGGCGCGGGCTTGTTTGGGATCGGCAGCAGCGAGGGCTGCAACCAGTCTCCAGCGGCGGCGGACGCGGGCGACGACCAGCCTCAGAGACAGCAGCAGCAGCAGCAGCCCCAAGCCCAAGCTGTGGGTGCCTGAGCACGCCGCGCTGCCTGGCGCCGCTGGGTGCTCTGTGCCACCTGCAGCCCTGGCTGGCACAACGTCCCGTGTGCCTGCCCGCGCCAAGCTGACCTGCACACGCAGCATGCGCTCATACCCGACCACAGGCCGCTCGCCTTGTTGGTCGCTCGGACCACCATGCACTTTTTGGTTGCCCTCCTTGCTTCTCCCTTCTTCCCACTTTGCACGCGCACCTCCGTCGCACCGCCTTGAGCCTTCCTCCCTCTTTTGTGTTTTTCTCTCAGCCCTTCACATCCTTGGCAGCGGCATTTGCAAAGCCTTTGGCATGCGTGGCCCAGCATGCTGCGCAAGTCTTTACAGCATTTGAACCGCGCATCTCCTTTGTGGTCAACCTCCCTCGCCAAATCCACGACCATTGCTGCTTGGCTGCAGCCGCGGCAGTGCACTTGCGGGTCGGTCCATCATCTCCCTTGAAAGCTCAACATCATCAAAGAATTGTGGTAACAGTTGATGAGATGGAGGACTCCGACAGCCAAGGTGGCCGCCGCTTGCAAATATGGGTTCAGGGTTGTGGCAGCTTCGCGCCACGTGGCACTGCTGAACATGCAATACAACCCATATTAACCAAGGATGTAAAGAGCAAACACATGTCCAAAATTCCAACGGGGATCTTCGCGCGTCATGCCGTGTGCTTTCTATTCAATGTCAGCGGCGATGGTCAACCCCGCTTGCATCGCGGGCGGACGGCGCTCAAATGGGAGCCACTTCAGCACGAGCGTAACTCATCTTTGACACGATTACTGGTAGCAGAGAGCGGCCAACGGGTTTGCCACGTTCGAGTGCGAGCGTGTCGCGTCGGGTGAGTGTCGCTTGGGGCCCTGCGCGCCTGTTCCTCGCTCGTACATTGTCGGAGGCAGCAGGGGACAATTATAAAGAAATTGCGTAGACGGTTGTATTGAGTGGGCCCCCATACGGTATTGATCGGGCCCCAGTTGATCTGGTTCCTGCCACGATCGGCAGCAGCTCGGCATAGGGGTCGACGCTGACGTTCAAGTCGATATTTTCCTGCCGCCGGAAACTCTGCACGCCTTCAGCCCCACGTCCGGGCCCACTGGCAGTGCCCAAGTGATAGTGTCTCCTGCGGGGCTCGCGGCTCAGGTGGGTGTGCAAATAGCTCAGTCTCGCGCCGTGTATAGCCGCCCGTCGCTCAGGGGCCGTCACCCACGCAACACCAGCTTGCGTGTGTCGGATCGGTGCCTCCCAGCCAACACTCTGTAATCAAAAGTAATGTACTTCTTTGTTTGCAGCCACTTCTTGTTGAGCTGGCGGGTGATTTGCTAGGAGTGTCATTCCCGACTTGCCACTCCCGGGAGTGGCCGGTCTTGGAACACGGCCCAGGAGGAGGTAATCTTGCCGCCACCGCAGATGGCGAGCAACTGGCAGCCGGAACTCAAGCGTACGTGGAGCGCAAGATGCGACAGCGCCGTTCGCGAAATCCTGCTGTCGCAGCGAGGCAAGGTCGCGGTTGCGACCGCGGGCGGGCTGCACCTGTATGACGGCCCTCCCGGCTTCGCTCTGCGCCACGAGCTGCTCGGCCAGACCGCGGGCGTAACCGCCGCTGCATTCGGCGCCAAGGGCGCGGACGTCGTCACGGGCGGCGCCGACGGGTTTTTGAAGTGGTGGCAGGTCGACAGCGGGGAGGAGCTGTGCTCGACCCAAATCCCACTCGACGAAAGGCAGCACCAGGAGCTTGCCGTCGGCGACGTCGCCTGCTCCAAGGCGGGGCTTGTTGCGGCCACCAGTGGCAGGTGCTTGACGTGGCAACCTCCGGTTCCCTCCAGCACTGCCTTGCAGTAACATCCTGTCGATGCTACCTCTCTCAGGGGCCCGTCGGCGCCCGGTGCCGCGCAGCTCCTTGCATGCTGCACGCATGGTGCTCGGCAATGACCTCTCCCACACATGCGACCGTTCCTGCGAACGAGCGCGCCGGGCTGCGCAACGGCTCTGCCCGCTACTTGGCACCCACTGCATGTAGGCTGCTGTGCATTTTCGGATCTGGGGGCGAGCACCTGCACACGCTCCGCGCCGGCGGCGACGGCGACGGCGCGTCGCCGCCGCTGCGCCACGCGACGTGGCTCGACGGCGAGAGCGTGGCGGCCGCGTGCGGGCCCGACGCCCTCGTGTGGCGCGTGGACGGGGAGGCGGCGGAGGCGGCGGGCGCCTTCGCAACCAACCCTGCCGCGGGGATAGAGCGGCTCGCGCTGTCACCTGACGGCCGCTACCTCGCAGCCGGATGCGCCAACCGCACGGTGAGGCGCGCGGGGGGCGTTGATCGAGCGATGCGCCGCCAAGCGCGGCGCCCTCTCGGGCCGCATGCGGTGACGCCTGCCTGAGACGCGTGCCCGGCAGAGAGCGTGGCCGAGGCCAGGTGGCACCGCTCGCAGGCCGCTTCTGCCCGCGTGCTGCGGCAGCTTCATGCCGTTCAATCCCCCTCATGGATGATGCAATGCAGGTCCAAGTGTGGGACACGCAGCAGGAGGCGCCAGACCCGCTGCTCGTGATCACAGAGGGCGTCGATGCGCCCCCGGCTGCGCTCTCGTGGGACGCCGCCGGCCAGCTGCTGGCAGCGGCAGTTGGCGGCGAGGCGCTGGTGTGGGACATATTGAGCGCCCAGGAGGGCCGGGCGGAGGGCAGCTGCGTGTGCGGCGGGTTTGAGCCGGGCGCGCGTGTCACCAGGGTCGCATTTCAGCCGAACGGCACCTTACTGGTGAGCATGGGGCCGGCAGGGGCGCCGCTCATGCCGCTGCTACCTCGGCTCCTTTCCCCGTCATGCAGGACCCGGTCGCGTTGATCGTGCCGTGGCTACCCGCACAGCAAGCTTGGGCACAGAAAAACCACATCTGGCTTCCTCGCCGCCATGCGTCCGTTGCCGCGTTCCCCCCATTGGTGCCCCTGCTCCCGCCGCCCCTGAATCTCCTCGAGCCAGGCCGTCGCGGCGGACGACGGCCAGTGCCTCGTGTTCGATTCCGCAGCCTTTGCACCCGGCGACGCCGCCCCAAACACAGCTACCCACGCGGCGAGCGGCCGCATCGGCGCTCCAGGCGGCGCCGCAGAGGCCGACGGCGGGGCCGGCAGCGGAGGCGGAGACGCCGGGGCGGTGACCGCGCTGACGTGGCACAGTACCGGCAGCCTGCTGCTGGGCACCGCCACAGGTGCGGCCGCCGGGGCCGTCGCGCGGCGATAGCGACATTCGGGTGGCGTGTGGCCGCGGCGTCACGGCGTGCGGGTTTGCTGGATTGGCAGCGAGGCCGCGTCTGCAGGGCCGCTGCTGTGGTTCGCTGCAGCGCAGCGCGCACCCACCCGCCACCACGCGCGCCGCCTCGCCCCGCGCGTGCGCCGCTGCCGCTGCCGCAGGGGCCGTCGGGGCACTCCAGCCGCTGCGCGCCGGCGTGCAGCGCGCCCCCAGCGCCCTTGAAGGGGACGGCGCGGTGCGGAGGCAGGAGTCGGTGGGTGGCGCTGCGCGGCGCCTTGCATGGATGTTGTTGATGCATGCTCTTCAGGGGCCACCCTGCGAATTGTGGTCATCGCTCAGCTGCATGGGGCCGCCGCCCGGGAGGTAACCTCGCCTCAAACCGCCCCGCAGGCCAAACGCCGCAGCGCCACGCAGCCATCGGCCGCAGCCGCGCTCGACGCGGCGCCGCAGCCGTCCGCACCCAGGGCAGCCCCCGTGCCAGCGCCCGCGGCGCCGCGGGCGGCGCCGGCGGGCTGGGGCGGCGAGCCCTTGCTGACTAATGGGATGGGGAGTCCTTCAACGCGCGGCTACGGGGAAGCTGCGCAGGGCGTGGGGGTCGTGGCGGCGGCCGGCGGCGCGGGCATGCGCGGCCGCGGCGGCCGCGGCATGCGTGGGGGCGGCGCCGGCGGCGCGGGGCGGTACGGGGCGCCCATGCAGCAGCAGTACGCGCCGCAGTACGTGAAGCGGGACGGCAGCGCGCCTGGCAGCGCGGCGCCTTACCACGACGGCGGGCCGCCCAAACCCGGCCTTTTGGTGGGGGTTGCGGCGCCGCCGCAGCAGCTGCACCAGCAGCACCAGCAGCAGCAGCTGCAGCTGCTGCCGGGCCAGGTGCAGGCGCAGCTGTCGCCTGAGCAGCAGGCGCAGCAGGCGCAGGCGATGCAGGCCGCGGTGGCGACGCAGTGGGGCATGGTGCCGGCGGCGATGGCGCCGCAGATGTGGCGGCAGATGCAGATGGGCTACGGGATGCAGCCGTACGGCCAGGTAGGGCAGGGG
>NW_014010067.1:0-6092 GCF_000611645.1 Monoraphidium neglectum
GCGCGCGGCGCTCGCGCGCATGGGCGGCGACCGCCTCGCGCTCGCGACGGCGGGCGCGGCGGAGCTCCGGGAGCTGGAGGGGCGCCTCGAGGCCGCGGGCCGCGCGGTGCGCGCGCTGGTCGTCGAGCGCACCGTCTCGGAGATGCACAGCCGATCGGCGGCCGAGGGCCAGCTGTGCGCGCTGTGCCTCGAGCGGCGCAAGGGGCTCGTGTTCAGCTGCGGCCACCAGGCCTGCGTCGAGTGCGGGGAGCAGCTGAGCAGCTGCGCGTTCTGCAGGAAGGAGATCACCGCGAAGATCCGGATGTACGACTCGTGACCGCGCGCCTGCCGCGGCGCGCGCCCCTGATATTGGGCGCGGCTGCGGCCGGACCTCGCGGCCGCGCGCCCGTCCCTTGTGGCGCGGCCCCCGTGTGTCGAGCCCTGTTTGCCGCGTTTTGCCCGGTGCCACTACTCACTGCCACTCTTCTTATTTGCGGGCACTGCTTCCTAAATGCAACCCAGCTCCCCTGAGGGGCGCGGCGGGCGTGCGGCCCTGCCAATTTTCCGGGCGCACCCTACACACACACACCCATCACCACCCACGCACTCTCTCTCGCGCGCGCTCGTTTGCGCGCCGCGCCCTCCCAAAGGCAACGGAAATTCTGGAAACACAATAGCCTGCCGCAGAGCAGCAGCTGCGCTGCGACGCAAGATTGATGTATCCGCGCCTCGGCGCTTTTGACCCCCTTCTGTTCCCGTTCCTGCCGCAGCGCGCGGCGCGCTGTGTGTGTTGTGGTTTACCCTACGCCAGCCGCCCCAGAGCTCGGCGCTCTCGCGTGCTGGCGCGTGTCACAGTCACTTCTGACCCCTTCCACAGGACCGAAACCAATCCTTGCGCGTGCCACCGAGTGACTGACACACATGCAGCGGCCACGGCGGGCGCCGTCGGCCCAAATGGAGAGACATTTGCGCGCCTGCGGAACGCGGATCTCCCACAATCCTGCCTCGCCTCGGCGCCTCGAGCTCCTGCCGCCGCGCCCTCCCAATTGGGGCCCAGGCCGCCTAGATCTGCGCCGCGAGCCTTGGGGAGGAGTTGGGTGGCGGGGCTTCGACCTGAAGGCCAGGCGCGCTCGTGCGTCCAAGGTTGCGCTGTCTGCGTCCCACGGAGGCTGGGTCAGGCTGCGCCGGCCGACCGCCTTCGGGGGCGGTCGAGCCCCTTGCTGCTGCTGCGTGCAGCGCGCCCATTTGCAGCGCGCGCCGCCGACGATGCGCTGAGGTGCCGATTGCGGCTTAGCTGCGCATTTCCCTGTGTGGTGGGAGCCTTACTTTGGTGCTTGACTTCACCAAAGTCACCTGCCACGTGACACACATGTAATTTTCACCTTTGAAAACTCTGTTGTTGTGGCATGCGGTCAGCTCGTCAGAAGCAGTTGCCCAGCAGCTTCCCCCAGCCAGGCGGCAGTCATGCTGCATCCCACGCGGCGCGGCTGCCAGCCTGCAGCGCCGCTGCCGCCTGCAACCAAGTTTGATTGTCGTTCGCAGTGTAGCCAGTCTCGGCGGGCACCGCGTGTGGCTGCAGCTTGACGCGCCAGGCCCGCTCCATGATAGCGAGTTCAATGCTACTTGTGGCGATTAGCTCGCAGCGCCGCTCACTGCACGCTGCTGCGCCTGGCTTGCCGGTCGAGGGAAGGTCCTCTGACGTCCTCCGCTGCCCACGGTGCGGCGCGCCGCGGCAGTCGCCGAGGCGCCGTGGCCGCAGCAGACCTGGCTCAGTGTGGAGGGCCGGGCCGGGCCGGGCCACGCGTGGCTCAACCAACCAACCATGCCTGACCTGCTGCTAGCGCGACTGCCCTGCCTCTGCCGCCGCGCGCCGCGACCCCTGTTGGCGTGCCCAGCCCAGGCCGGCCCATTTGTTGTGTATTAGGTGGGTTTCCTGAACCGTGCGGGCACGCACAATTGCTTCAGTAAATGCGAGATGTATCGTCATGTGATGGGCGGACACGCCCTAAAACCATCGAATTCTCCACCTGCGCTGCCCTGAACACCTTGCCTGATATCTGGCGCTCCATTCCCTAAAGCCTGCGCCCACCCCACCCCTCCCCCAAGCGAGTAAGAACAAAGCGCGCCGTCCTTTCTTGCGTTCAACCCTGGCGCCGCCTGAGGCGGGCCCTGGCGCGGGTCCCGCGCGCTCGATCTCTCCCCACCCCCACCCCCCACCCCCAGCGGGGGCTCTGTTGCATGGGCGCTGCCGAGCCTGGGCGGATGAACGGTGCTTGCCACACCACACCTGGAGTCGGGGTGGTGGCGGTGATGATGGGGCAAGCGGAAAGCAGCGTCGCCCCCACGATTGGTGATAGCATCCTCGAGGGCAGTGAAGAAGCTGAGCATTGCGATTGGGCGGGTTTCTCAAAAGATAGTTTCATTGCTGGATCTGCCCGTGATGTTCGATGATTGCAAGGTCGGAGCTGCCACAGCTGCCACGCAGTTGTGGTACTGCCCCTGCCGCACGGCTGCTGCTGCTGTGATAGATAAGTTACTCATACTCATGCTGCTGTGGCAGCTGCGTCCCACCCGGCAAACATCGGCTGCACCATCTGAGGCCCGACCAAGGCGTTGTTTTGTCCTTGTGTTGCAATGTCCGCCCTGATCGGTTCGGGTGGAGAAAAGCTGGCATGCAACCACCGCACATGTACCAACAAACGTGTGACAATGTGACGCGCCGCAAACAGGAGCCGTTCGCCGCTGACCAGCGCGACACAAACTTGAACAAGCGGGTCACGGCAGGTAAGGAAGAAGGATATTGCTGGACAGTCGTCCGTCTGGTTGAACAAGCGAGCGATGTGTGGTGCAGTCTGTCGTGACTTCTGGCTTGCTTCCCTTGACCATCTACAGGCATTCGCGTTTGACTACGTTGGCTGGTTGCGCGAGATGTGACATTGCAGCCAGGGTGTTGGCCTTTGCTTATGCGGCTTGCGTTTTGCTGCGAGGCTTGTGATACCGGTATGCACGGACGCCTGTTGGTTCACGCACCTTGTGATCCCCATCTGGCTTGCGTATGGAAACCACCTGATAATGAGATCATTGCAGACTGCTCATGTGGGTAAAGCAAGAAAGCTGCCCCATATGACAGTGACTTTGCCTTCACAACACTCATATGCGGTGGGCATTGCAACCCAGCTGATGGAGGTATGGTAAAGCTCGTGCTTGACTTGCATTGGACGGCCGCACTGTAGCGGTGATGCACACGCGCACGGCGGAGTGCTTGAAGATCCGTGTGCGTCAAGACGTAAGTTTATGCTGGTTACCGTATTCTGTCCATTGGAGATAGTCGAGATTGTGCTCTGCTGACCAACTCGCAAGCTTTCGGGGCTCGCGGACCGCCAGATCTGACTGCAAGCTTTGCAGGCCTTGCTGCGCGTAGTTGCTGCAAAAATTAGAGCCCTGATCGTTTTGAAAAGCCAGGTCGAGGATATTGACCAGCACCCAAATTTGCACAGCGGCTGCGGGTGAGGCTGTGTGGCCCCTGGAGAGCACAGATATTCAAATACTGTTTCTCGTCTTACCATTCTGCTTCCGGGACAAGCGCAGGCTCAAAACAAGCGTTGTGGGTCGTCTTTGATTGGAACCAGCCAAGGTGGGCAAAATCGCAGCGGTTTGGTGTTGAACGATGTCAGGGTGTGCCGCGGGGCACGATGATGAGGGATGTCACGGAGCCGGCGCTCCGATGCCAGCGCGGGCATGTGCGCACCCGCGAAGCCTGTTGCAGCAGCTGCGGTGCTTGTTCCAGGGACACCGAGTCATGCGCGCCGCCGCCGCCACACCACACGCAGATGGGCGGCTGCATGAGCTCCCCAGAGGCCGACAAGCCCGCGGGCAAGGCGCCCGCAAGCGGGCGCGCCGGCAGCGCGAGCGCCGGGGGCGCGGCTGGCGCGGCGGCGGCGGCGAAAAGCAAGGTGCCAGATTTTGGGCTCGCCGACCAATGGGAAGTGATCAAGCTGCTGGGGACTGGTGAGCCAAAGGCTCGCCGCACCAACAGCAGCATGGGTCCGCACGCCCAAGATATTTCGAACACTTGGGTGAATCCCGAGCCTGCTGCTGAAAAAGGGACAGCGGCCGGCCGCGCGGGAGGCGCCAGCGGGCACGGCGGCCGGCAGCTGTGCACAGCGCCACGCGCGCCAGCGCCCGAACCGCTCTCAGCAGCGGGCGCGCGGCGCGCGCGCGAGCGAAAGAGTGCGCACGGCGCGGGGCGCGCGCGTGGCGAATGCGCCCGGCTGTCCCGCGGTGCTTGAAAGCAGCCTGCGGCACACACGGCTGCCACGGTCGGCCGGCGGCAAGGGTGCGGCGGCCGCCCAACAAGGGCGGGTTTGGTTGCTCACCAGTTAGGCAGCCCAGTGTCAGGCGGCACCTCATCAGCTCCCCTGCTGCCCAGGATGTAGCAAAGGCAGTGTCAACATCGGATGGGACATGTGCACACCCGCGCGCGACGGCCCGCCCCGCACGGCCCCGCAGGCGGCGAGGGCGAGACGTGGCTGTGCCGCGAGAAGGCCACCAATCGGGAGGTCGCGATCAAGCTGGTGCGGCGGCCGATCCCCAAGTCCATCACCCAGATCATCCAGAGGGAGATACGGATCCTGGCCGACCTGGGAGGTGAGCAGACGGCAGCCGCACGGGCGGCAGACGCCCAGGCGTGGGCACCGGGGCCTCCGGCGCCGCGGGGCGGCGGGGGGGCTGCAGCGGCGTGCTGTGGCGCCGCGCGCAGGCCATAGCCGTGGGGCTGCACGCGGCATCAGCGGCGTGCCTGCAGCGCCTGCACGCCGCTGCGGGCCGGAGGTGTCTCCACTCAGGCGCGGGCCGTCTGACTGGGCGGTTTTGCGTCCGCGCGCGCCCGCGCCCCGCAGACGGGCACCTGAACATCGTGCACGCGGAGGAGGTGGTGCTGTCCCGCACCCACGTGGGGCTGGTCATGGAATTCGTAAAGGGTGAGCCCTCGTGACGCGCCTTGACGAGCCCTTGTGACCCACCGGCCCGGGCGCGCCGCTGGAGAGCGGATGGATGCCGAGACGCTCCCTACAGCCAACCGGCCTCGAGCCCCACAACAGGTTGTGGGGTGTACGGCTCGTTGACCCGAGCGAGAGCCCCAACAACGTGCTCCCCGCCCGCGCGTTCCCCTCGCTCTTGGGTGCGCGCAGGCGGCAACATGGTGGGCTATGTCACGCGGCTGCGGGAGACGCGGGATCAGCGGGGCGGCCTCTGCTTGGATGAGGACGAGGTTAACTACTTTTTCAGGTGGGGGGCCGTGGGGCACGCGCCAGCTTCGTGCGCGACTAGTGTGACTAGTGGGAGTGCGTGCAAGGTGTGGTGCGTGTGTGTGAGTGTACAGCTATGTGCCTTTGGTTGTGTGCACAAGTGTGTTTTACCTGTTTGTGTGTGCATGTGTGTGCGTGTGTGTGCCAGTGTGCGTGTGTGTGTGTGTGTGTGTGTGTGTGTTTCTGCATGTGTTTGTGTGCGTGTGTGTGTATGTGTGTGCGTGTGTGCGTGTGTGTGTGTGTGTGTGAGTGTGTGTTTCTGCATGTGTTTGTGTGCGTGTGTGTGTTTGTGAGTGTGTGTGTGTGTGTGAGTGTGTGTGCGTGTGTGTGTGTGTGTGTGTGTGTGTGTGTGTGTGTGTGTGGGTGTTTTTGTGTCGACGTATGCGTCGCATGGGTGTCGCACCCGCGACGCCGCCCGCTCGTCCCAACCCTTCGCCTGACTGCCAACCCCCCGAGCAGGCAGCTGATCTGGGCGGTGGAGTTCTGCCACTCTAACCATGTGGCGCACAGGTGGGGGCCGCGCCGCGCGCCCCGGGCCCTTGCGGCGGCCTCGGCTTCCCGCAATCCTCTTCTGCCCCTCTCACTCTTCGTCGAAACTCCTGCCCCCCAAGAGTACCTCATTCTGGACAGCACACCTGCCCTGTGTCCCCCACCCATTACACCCTCACAACACCAAAATCCTGCATCCACCGACTCGTTCTCTCCACCATTCTCCCCACACGCACCCCGAAGCGAACCCGAGCTGGAAAGTATCTGGCCTGTATCCTCCACCCATCACACACTCACACACCCCTCATTCACCCCCTC
>NW_014010066.1:0-6089 GCF_000611645.1 Monoraphidium neglectum
CCTCCGCGGCAGCCGCGGCCGCGGCCGCGGCGGCGGGCGTCCCTGCTGCCGCGCTCGCGCTCGACCTGGCGGCGGCGATCGAGCGCGCGCAGAGCGCGGTCGCGTCGCGCGCCGCGTCGCGCGCGGCGTCGCGGCCGGGCAGCCTCGCGGCGTCCATGAGCGGCGGCGGCCTAGCGCTGGTGTCTGAGCGCCTCGGCGGCCTCCGCTTGGAGCGCGTCGGCAGCTCGTCCGGCCCGCTGTCGCCGCCGCGCGTCATCGCCGGCGGCGGCGACGCGTGGGCGAACGACGTGATGGATGGTCACCACCTGCCGCCCGAGGAGGAGATGACGGCGGACATCTTCCTGCTGGAGGGGGTGTCGTGAACGTAGGGGTGGGGCACGCCTCACAAACTGCACGCGCGCCCGCCTGGTACAGAAGGCTGCCGCCCGCTAGCAGAGGCCGCGGCCGCCGCGTGCTCCTCGCAAGACAGGGAAGCCTGCGGCGTGAGGCGACTCGCAGCGGCGCCGCAGCGCGAGCACGGCCCTGTATGGGGCGTCCGGCGGGCGCGCCCGTATTGACGGCAGTTGCAGCGCGCAGAGGCCTGGCGCCGCCGCGGCCGCGGCGCACGGGGTACTTTGAGCCGCCGCGGCGGCGGGCTCGACCCTCTTCTCAAGATTCATGCGGCAGGGCGCCGCTCACGCATCGCCCTTGCAAGATAAACCGGGCGCCGTCCGCGCCTGGCGCTCGGTGGGGCCGCGGTGCTCGCTTTTAGCCATCCCCCATCCCTCTCGCGCTTTTACATGCTTTGCAAGGCAGCTTCTTCCCGAGGGGCACACTGCAGCTATCACGGATACCCCATCTCTCTTTCATGGCGGTTCCTCGTGCGGGTCGCCCTGGCGCCGTGCGCCTGGTATCCTAGGCCCCGCCAGCCTTGCAGCTTTCAGACTCCTGCCCTGCCCTGCGCCCCTGGCGCCCGCCCCCCTATCTCGTGACCCTTCGGCTTTTCGCATCCCTGGTCCCTTGGCCTAGTGGTTGACGTGGCTTGCGCGCCGGCCGAGGGCCGTATCGGGCGTGCGCTCGTCTAGTCCACCTGGGATCTCAAGCAGTGTGTGTTTGTGGCCATTGTGCGCGTGCTGCGTCATTGGTATGGCGCTCACGCCCCGGTTGTGTGATGATGTGTCAACATGTGCGTGGTGTTTGGTGTCTGCGGGAGGGGAGCTGGTTCTGATTTTGATTTGTCGCCTGGTGTATGGTCAAACGTGAGCGGCCCCGGCCATACGCCGCCATAATCCATTCTGAAGGGCGGGGGCTTCCAACATGATGGCACCCCTGCTTTGCCCCCTGACCCGCTCACAAGCCCATACCTTGTGGGTGGGGAGGGTGGGGCTCTTGGGCCGCATTGGCCGGGCACAGGAACGACTCCATGTGCGAGGGCACTGCCGCGGCACCCTTGTGGGCCACAACTAACACTTGGAAGCGCGTGTGCATTTTCGAGCGCGGCGCACCGTCTGGCGCGACACTGTTCTTTTCGGCTGTCTGAGATGGCGCAGCATTGTGGGCTCGCTTCAATTGTACGTGTACAACCGGGAGCTGGAGCGGCCCTGGTGCGGCCGCGCCCCTCCCTCCACCCTGCATGCAGAGGCGATGTCCAGGCAGGCATGCGGCCACCACTTCAACATACTATTGACACGCCACCCTCTCAGCATCAGGCCACAAGAAAATGTCTGCTGTAGGGTTCTGAGGGGGTCCAGCTCAGTTGTTGTAACCAACTGCCTACTTCTATTTTTCTCTGAGGGAGCAAAAGCGGTGTGCTTGCACTTGACTGGCAATTGCTGATTGCACCACAGGTGCTTACCCGAAAGGTGGTTGCACCTGGAGCAACAAGGTACCGCGAGTTTTGCAGCCTGTCCCTTCCAGCGCCGCCGCGCCTGGACCTCGTGCTCCCCATCGCCGCGGCTTCGAAAACGCTTGTATGCCTCAGTTGAAGCTCTACATATTGCATCAAACGCGCGACGAAGCAGCATTCGCGCCAACCCGGTCCCAGCGGTGTCTGCGCGGTCGTTTGACACAATCAACAAGCAGAGTCTGTTATATGATTATCCCTTAGTTACCAGGGCGGGGGCGTCCGGCGTGAGATCGGAGCCCGCGGCAGCTGGGTAAAGATGCAGTTTGAGAACGACCCGCAGCTGCAGAAATACTATGTCATCGATCTTGTGGGGGAGGGGTCGTTCGGGAAGGTGCGGCCGCAGAGTATGCGCAGTTGCGGCCCGCGTTGTGGTGCACCACTGCGCATGGCCCCTGGAGCCGCGCGCCGCCCACTGCCGCTTTCGCACGGTGTTTCCCTTTGCAGCGCGCGCTTCGGCACACTCTGATGAGCCCCGCGCAGCCTAAGCTTGCCCAGCGGCTGCGTCTCGCCCAGCCCGCACAAGCGACAGCCTGCGGGCAGCTTGAACGCACGCGCACACACACGCGCGCGCCCCGCAGGTGTACAAGGGCCGGCGGCGCTGCACGGGGCAGATCACGGCCATGAAGTTCATTGTGAAGCAGGGAAAGAGTGAGAAGGACATCAAGAACCTGAGGCAGGAAATCGAGATCCTGCGCCACCTGCGCCACGAGAATATCATTCAGATGCTGGATGCATTTGAGACTAAGGACCACTTTGTGGTTGTCATGGGTGAGTTGAGCGGGGCGCTGCTTCAATTTGGCCGGCATCGGCGCCTGGCCCGTCGCAGGAGGCTCTTGAATGGGGCCGCGGCGTCAATCGGCACGGCGCGGCCGAGGTGGCGCCTGGTCTGGGGCTCTGCGGCTCGGACGGCGAGCGACGGCGACTGCGTGTGCGCGTGTGCTTGTCGCGAACCTGGGTTGCGGCCACGCGGTTTTGGCGTCAACGAGCGGCGAGCACACGCGCGCCGCGGCCAGCACCGCCGTTGCCGACTGCAGTGCGACGCGCACCGTGTCTTGCGTGCATCCCTGCCACCGCTTGCTCCAGAGTTTGCCCAGGGGGAGCTATTTGAGGTGCTGGAAGACGACCAGTCACTGCCAGAGGAGGTGGTGCAGAACGTGGCAAAGCAGCTGGTGCGTAGGGTCCCCTCGTGCCTGCCACGCCATTTGATCCCAAGAATGGAACGGCCAGGCAGGAGCAGGGCGGGCAGCAGCGCGCCGGATGCAGGGCAGGAGGCGGGCTGAAGCGCGGCGGCACGCGGCTCAGAGCCCGTGTGGCGGCTGCTGGCGGCGGCAATCCGAGTCCCTGGGAAGGGCAAGGGCGATTTTGCGTCTCCTGGAGACCCACGAGCTGCGTGCCGCCTCGCCCGCGAGCAGCCGCCGCCGCGGAGCAGCCCTCCATATCACCGGCACCTTCCCGCCCGCACATCTTACTGCGGCCCTCTTGAACCTCATTTCTCTCACCCCCCGCCCCAAAAAAAACAAACGCGCAGGTCCACGCATTGCACTACCTCCATTCCAACCGCATCATCCACCGCGACATGAAGCCCCAGAACATCCTCATCGGCGCCAACGGCGCCGTCAAGCTTTGCGACTTTGGTGCGCGCGCGGCGGCGCCGCCGCCGCCGCCGCGGCACGGGCGGTCGGGGCCCTCGAGGGCGCAGGCCCCGGGGGTTGGCGGGGGCGGGGGGTTTGGCGCGTGCTGGGGCCTCTGTCGCGGCTGCCTATGGGTCTTGTTGGCGTGTGCGACAGCCGCAACAGCGCAGCTGCGCCAGCCGGGGTCTGTGCCGCGGTCTGTGTGGGCACAATTTGTCGTTTCAGCATACACGCGCACACGAGTAAGGGCGAGTGCGCGCGCACACACACGCACACACACCCCGCAGAGTTGCGCATTCACACACATATACACAAAAACAAGAATGCATAGACACCTACACGTTCCTTTCTGCCCGCGTGCTCACCCCCAGGCTTTGCGCGTGCCATGAGCTGCAGCACCATGGTGCTCACCAGCATCAAGGGCACGCCGCTCTACATGGCGCCAGAGCTGGTGCAGGAGCAGCCCTATAACCACACGGTGGGCGGCTGGGAAGTTCACCGGGAAGTTGCGGGGCGTGAGTATTGCAGGGTGAAGGGTGGAGCGGCGCGTCGGCGTATGGAGCGCACACAGGGTGCAGGATGCCGGTTGGGATGCGGCTGCTCTGAAGAACAGAGCAGCCGAGCATGTGCGTGTGCATGTGTACCTAGAAAGTGTGGGTGTAAGTGTTTGCGAGTGCGTGTGACCCAACAGCCGCGTCGACTTTGTCGCCTCATTCCCCCCACCCGTTCTTCCCCCGTCCTGCTGCGCGTGGCGGATGTCTGCCCACTCACCTTGAAACCGTGCATATGCGTGAACTGCCTATCCAGGCACTTTCGCGTCTCCCTTCAAAGCACCCCTGCAGTCTCAGCCGCCCCTCAGTGCATCCATCCCATCCCCTCCCCTTCCTAAGCACATGCGCGCGCGCGCGCACACACACACACACACACACACACATTATACACATACAAAATCCTCCCCAAGGTCGACCTCTGGTCACTGGGTGTCATCCTGTATGAGCTGTACGTGGGGCAGCCACCCTTCTACACCAACAGCATCTATTCCCTCATCCACCACATCGTCAAGGTGAGGGGCCGCCCGCTGCTGCCCGCTGCTCCCACTGACTGCTGTCGCCGCGATCAGTTGCCGCCGCTGCTGCCGCTGCTGCTGCTGCCGCTGCTGCGTTTGCCAGCTGCCGCCGCCGCTGCTGCTGCTGCTGCCGCCGCCGCTGCCACAAACCCCTACGTCCTGCGTTAATCGTTGTGCATCTTCGGGTCAAGTGCCCTGTTATGAGCAACCACGGGCTTTTGCTGCGGCTTCCCGATGATTGGCCAGCGGGGCAGGCTGTGTTGCTGCTCCTGCAAAGAGGCCGCCGCAGTGCGCAGGCCCTGACTGTTGGCAGACCGCAGTGTCCCTCGCCGCCCCCAACCCGCCCGCGCCTGCCGCCCGCCCGCCGGCATGCCCGCCTGCCCGCCCGTCTTCCGCGCAGGACCCCGTGAAGTTCCCCGAGAAGATCTCGCCAGAGTTCAAGTCCTTCCTCAAGGGGCTGCTCAACAAGAGGCCCGGGGACAGGTGGGGGCCGGGCCGCGCGCCACCCGGACGCCTCACGGGCGGGGGCGAGTCCTTTTGCGCTGAGGGAGGGGGGCCTGCGGTGAGGGCCTGCCCCACTGAGTGGCCTCCGAAGCCCCCTCCCCCGGCCTGCGCCGGGCGCCGCGCCCCCTTGCACAGCCAAAAAGTCCGCACTCAACCCACGGGACGGGCTCGGTCTCACCCAGCCGCTCATCCCGCCTCGGGCTGCAGCGCTGTGCGGATTCCCCCCCTCTGCGATCAATATCACGAGAAGTCTTGGTCACCTCACCCCCCCAACACACACACACACACCCGCGCGCGCGTGTGCACGCACACACACACCTATGAGTCTCCCATCACCACTATACATTCCCCACCGAGCCCACGAGCGAAACTCCCTTGGCCGCTAAATCAAATAAACTCAAGCAAACCCCCAACCGACGCCCGCCAGGCTGGGGTGGCCTGAGCTGCTGGAGCATCCTTTTGTGCGCGAAACGGATGAGGAGCGGCGGCGGCGTGACCTAGCGCTGGCAGATGCAGTGGAGCTGGCGGACAGCAGCAGGGCCTGGAAGGTGGGCGGGCACATGGTATCTGATCGGGATCTGCACGCGCATGAGGCGCGGCGTCGAGCTTTGCCGGCGGCAAATGGATGCGGGGCGGCAAATGGATGCGGGGAGGGCGGGCAGCGCGCGTCGCGTGGCGGATGGCGGGCAACAAGGGAAAGCCTGGAAATTGGCAAAGCGTGGCTGCGGCATGCTTGGATGCGCATGTGAATGTGTCGTTCGGAGTGTCCAGGGGAGAGGTGTGACCAGGCGGGCCGCGTGGGTGGGCGGGCGCGACCACGTGCTGAATCGCCCTTGGCAGCGGTGACGTCATCTTCACGCGCACGCGGCTCCAAGTCGCGCCCCGCATGCTGTTTGTGTGCGCGCACGCAGGGCGAGGGAGGCGCGGTCGCGGGCGCGGTCTTGGCGGCCGGCAAGCGCAGCGACACGCCGAACAGGCGCGACGCGGCCGCGGCGCCCGCGCC
>NW_014010065.1:0-6086 GCF_000611645.1 Monoraphidium neglectum
GGGGGGGCTGCGGCGGGGCCCGAGAAAGCGACATCAGCTTTTGGCCCCGCCGCTGCCGGGTCGGGCGGCGGCGCGGGGTACACGGATATGAGGCCCCCGTCGAACCCGAGCGCGAGCTCGGCAAACGCGCGCTTGAGCGCGCGCGTGGTGGCGCGTGGGTTGGCGCCGAGGTCTGCGCCGGCGAGGCGGACGCCCAGCGTTAGGTTTGCGCTCATGGCCACCTCCACCTGGCTGGGGTCTATGCCGGCGGCCTTGGCGATCAGGGCGCTGCACGAGGCGGGTGAGGGGAGGGGGAGGGACAGGGGGGAGCGTGAGGGTCGCCCCCACGGTCGGGGTGCACGCAGGTACCAACAGGACCGAGTGGCGCCGCAGGCGAGGAGGCTTGGCTGTATGAGCATGCGTGCTCCCGACCCAGGCACGCCTCAGGGAAGCCCTGCGAGGCGACACCCATCCCTGCCGCCGCACCTGCCGGCGCGCGTCGCCTTCCAGCCGGCCGATGCCGCCTCGAGGCCCGTCAGGTTTGCGATCTCCACAGCGGCCACCACCCATGACGTCATGCTGACGTTGCGCTCCGCCTGGCGCGCCGCCAGCGCCACCGCCGGCGTGATGACCAGGCCGGGGGGCCCGCCCACCACCACCGGCCGCGGGGGGCGGGGCGAGCGGGGGGGCGCAGCGCTGGGGTCCGCGTCAGGGTCGGGCTCTTGGTCGCTCTCCTCGTCGTCGGCGGGGCCGGCCAGGGATGAGGGGTCGCCTGGGAGCGGCGCTTCGTAGGTGTAGTTCAGGCGCTGCGCCGGGATGAGCTGCACGGGCGCCGAGGCCTGCGGCGGGGCGGAGAGAAGCGAGGCGCGTGCGTCGCTGCGCGTCGGCCGCCTGTACGCCCGGTGCGCAGGCGGCCACCGGCGTCGCAGGGGCCGCGAGGGCGCGGGCGAGTGCTGCCGCAAAAGGTGCCTTGGGCGACAGCGTGCCAGACATGTGCGGGCAGGTAGGATCCCGCGTACACATGACCCCTCCTGGTTGTTTGTCGCAAATTGATTGATTCATGGCATGGCGGCCGCCCCCCGCTCACATCAGGGGAGTCCAGCGAGACCGGCGACGACAGCCCACTCGTAGGGCCGCCGGCGACGGGGGCGAACATGGCTATGTTGGGGCCGTCGCTCGCCGCGCCGCCCTTTGAGGCGCCAGCAGCGCCGTCCCTGTCCTCCAGCCCTGCGGCCTGCTGCTGCCTCGCCCCCCCGCCGTCGCGGCCGTCGCTGCCGCCGTGGATGCGGCTGCGCCTGTCGTCGCCGCGGCCAGCGCTCAGGGCGTCGCCTGTCAGGTCCCCTTGGGCGCCGTTGGTGGCCCTGAGGCCCCTCAGGCTGCTCAGGTGGACGAGGGCGCCCATGGTGGCGCCAGCCGGCCCCGCCTGTTGAGGAGCGCCGGCGTGATTGGTCGGGCGCAGACATTGCAGCAGGATTGCCACAGTGGTGGTGGCAAGGACGCTTGCGGCTCTTAACATTCTTGCGGGTATGCATTGCGAACTTGCACAGCGCACGGCCGCTGGGGGCGGTGCAGCACTCGTCCTTTGACCGGGTGATTCAGCAGGGCGACAGGACAATTCACACCAGCGCAGGCGAACGCCGCACAGAATTGCCCTGGCCGCCGCCATTCGCACTTCTGAGGTGCATATTAGCTACCCCGTGACACAGCTGCACTTGCCTCCGGCAGGCCGCGCGTGGCTGCCTCGCAGCAAACATGATGCGACCCACCCGCCGCACCTGGAGCACGAGCGAGTGCGCCTCGCCAGACGGCAGCACACCAAGTCCAAGAAGGAGAAGCAGACACGCCGCCTGACCCTGTGTCACCCGCAGCTGACGCGCTGCTGCCACCGCCATCGCGAGCAGGGCGAGAGCAACGAAAGTCACACGCGCTCTTGGGTGTCACCCACCCCTTCCAGCATCGTTGCTAAGTATACTTATTTTGATCACTCTGCAGGACGGCCTGATCGCCCCTGGGCGGAGCGGTGATCGGGGCCAATCTTTCACGTCCTCCACCTTCTTGGTTATGAAGCGAGCGTGCTGTTGTATAAGGCAACGTGATGCTGACAATGAAGTCGAGCGTAAGCCTGTCAGCACTCGCTCACACAGGTCAGGGCTGGTCGGCACCGCACCCCCAGCCACCCTCTGAGTCACGCCGCGCAGGCCTCGACACCAGCTCGACACCATTTGAAGCACACCGGTCATAGCATCCATTCTTGTTTCAAGGATGATTAACCTGGATTAACTGTAAGTGACAAGGAGGTGCGTTTAGCCTGCATGTGACTACTCATTGGAGAGGGCAGAGCACTGTCTGTTTCGGTCTGGCTCGTATCATCAGGTAACGCACGTGCCCCGTCGACGCCCTCAGCCGTGAGAACCAAGCCGTTCTACCTTACACCAGACGCGGTTTGCGCTTGACAAGCTAATGCAATGGACTATTGCAATTCTGGTTTGAAAAGTGCACATCCGCAATGGGGGCACGACGCGACGCCGCGCCGTCCGCCAGCCCCACCCGAAACTGCGGCACGCTGTTCTGGCACACCCTCCCACACTGCGCGGCGCCCTCACCCCTTGCCCTTTCCCTCCGTCGCAGCCGGCGGCGGCGGCGGCGGCGCGGCGCGCGCCTCCTCCATCTTGATGGCGCTGTACCACACGATCCCCCCCATCGCCGCGGCCAGCCCCAGCAGCTTCCTGAGCCCCATCTCCTCCCCAAACACCGCCACGCCCGCCCCGACGATGAGCACCGTCTTGAGGTGCCCCACCACGTTGTACGTGAGGCTGCTGGTGGCGCCTATGAACAGGAACGTCGAGAGCGTGACCACCAGCCCCAGCGCCGAGCTGACGACGATCCACGTCAGCGACGGCAGGGAGAACTCGTACCCCAGGATGGTGCCCAGCTCGCGCCCGCCCCAGCCGACGGGCTCGACGAGAGGGATGAGCGCGGCCAGCAGGGCGACCGACAGCGGGGACACCTGCTGCAGCAGCTGCATGCCGTTGAGGCCGAGCTCTTTCTGCTTGGTGCCGGCCCACACCTGGGGCGTGCGCGTTGGGTTGTTGGTGATGGGGGCGAGCGTGAGTGGGGGTGCGCACAGGCACGGATGTGTGTCATTGTGTGTGTGTCTGTGTGTCTGTGTGTGTGTGAGTGTGTGCGCGCGCACGCACATGTTTGTGAGCACGTGCATGCGTCTATGTACGCGCTGCCGCAAGCGCCAGCGACACACCTCCTGCCAAAGCCTGGTCTGCTCAGCAACACTGCCAAGGAACGCAGCACACAGTGCTGCAGACGCCAGCCCATCACAACCGCCACACCAAAATCCGCATACAAGCCACAATGCCGGGCCAAGTTCGTTGACTCGAGCCGGATTGCTACTACTGGCCTGCCTGTATCCCCGCGCCCCCTCAACTCGCGCCCCCTTAAGCCCCCCACCTGGTACAGCGCCGTCACCAGCACCGCAGCAATTGCCACCACCATGCCTGCAGGATTGCTTGCCACCTGGACCGTGCAGGCAGAGCGATTGGGGACAGCGCTTCGTCTTTCCGTGCAAGGAACGCAGGAGTGTGCCTGGCAGATAAGAAAACGCCAAAGTTCCTCCTCCTATGCACTCCTCCTATGCGTTCGACATCCCACCTCGTCCCCGATAACCCGAGCCCGGGCGCATGCACCCCCCTCTCCCCCCTTGTGCCGCCGCCGCACCTGCGTGTCTGTGAGCGTGCAGAGTGTGATGCCCGCCATGAGGACGGCGATGGACGCCAGGACACGGCCGCTGGCCGGCTTCGAGTAGAACACCCACTCGATGGCCACCAGCACTGGCGTGATGGCCAGCTTGCTCATCTGATAAAATCCTGCAGGTTCAAGTGTGTGTGTGTGTGTATGTGTGTGTGTGTGTGCGTATGTGTGCGCGTATGCGTGTGCGCGTGCGTGTGCGCGTGCGTGTGTGTGTGTGTGTGTGTGTGTGTGTGTGTGCACGCGAGTGCGCGCGTGCACACTTTTGCCATAGTTTCCAAGATTCTCAACAATAAGGGGATGGCAAGGTGGGCTGCAGCCGCAGACTTCGCGGCCAGCGGCACAAAGCCCCGCCCTCTGCACTCAAGCCACGCCGTGCCCGAAACTCACCCAGAGGGTTGAGCTGTGTCCGCGAAGGCGGGACCAGGTTCCAGGGGGTGAGAGAGTGGAGTGAGGGCGGGCTGCCGTCAGGAATAAACGACAGCGAAGTGCAGCGCGGCCGCTTGCGCAGACGCCCCCCTCCTCCCGCCGTCACAACGCGGAGTCCCGAGTGCTGGGCGCCCCCGTCCCTGCCTGACTATCCTTCCCCTCTGTTTTCAAAGCGGCCGCGTGCTCGCCTGTATGCTCCAGTTGTTGAACACCACAAACGCGACGTACACTGCGGCCACCGGTAGCGCGCGCGTCCAGGGCACCTGCCTGGAGCATCGTCGGCAGCGGTGCGGCCGGCCTCGTCACATGGGGCGGGACGCAGCCAGCGCCGCGGGCGTGGCGGAAGCGCTCGCCCGCCAGACAGGCAACCGGCGCGCGTGCATCTACTGCAACAATTTGCACCAGTAAGACTGGTACTGCATTGAGGCACACAATGCCGCCTCTGCGGTCGAGCCATGCGGCCCGCCAGGCGGACGCTCACTTGCGCTCGAAGAACCCGCTGCGTGCCATGACGCTCATGCCCACAGCGGTGAACACCGCGTGCAGCCACGTCAGCGTCACCGGGAAGTTGAACTCGTGGGTGAACAGCGCCTTCTTGTTGGCAACGACGATCATCACGACGCTGCTGAGGTTAGTCAGCCCGTAGATAGCGGTCAACGCCAGGTGGGCCGCGCCCGCTGGCTCCGCAGGGGCGGCGGCGACGGCAGGGGCCGCGTCCGTTCCGGCACCCTGCTGTGCTCGCCGCAGGGACTGCGGCAATAGCTGCTGCTGCTGCTGCTCGAGGTCGTGGATGCCGCTCGCAGTGCGCACCGCGCCCGTCCCTCGCGCGTCGACTACAAGCACTGCGGTCTCCACATCCCGCTGCTTTTCTAGTATGCCCTTCTCATCGTCCGACCCGCTATCGCTGTGCCCGCGCTGCGCTTCCCGGACTCCTGCAGGTGCTCGGCTGCTGCCTGGCCGGGGCTGGCTCGCCCCGCCAAAGAACGCATTCATGATAGCTTCCATGACTATATGAAAGATTCCGCGTGGTTTGGCTCTACATATATCAACTTTGCGATGATCTCGTGTTCCTTATAATTGGTTGGGGCGTCCATGCACCCGGGTGCATGGAGAGCGCATAAAATTGGCACACAAAGACTGAGGAATTGAACACACCGGACACGCACTCACAAAAGGTGGAGCTGGTGGTCGGGAGTTTGGGCAGTTGCCTTGAGGGACTCGTGGACACCCACCACCTCCTCACCGTGGCCACGCACTTGTTGCGAGCTGCACCCTGCGCTCGCCGGCAAGATGGAGGTTGCCGATTCCCTTTTGAAATGCTGATGACTTTGCTGCTGACGCGGCTTGTCGACGCGCACGTAAGCCGCCTGCATTAGTTCGTCCCATACACCATTGAAGCTGATTGTGACGCTCATCCCCCGCCCCCGCCGCTGCCGCAAGTCGCTCTTCGCCGTCAACCCTGCTGTCCCCAATCCGTGAGCTTCAACGGTGGCGCGCGTTTGGCACAAGCAGGTAATTCATTACTCATCGGCGCGCCCCGCATCTGCTGGGGATGCTGCCGCCGCAGGCGCTGCGCTGATGAGTCCGCGGCCTCGCGGACTCCTCAGCCCCAGCGAGCCCCAAGGAGCCTCCTCTGCTCTGATGCAGGCCCAACCGAGGCGCTGCCGCCGTCCCAACCACTGCCAGCACGCAGCCGACGTCAAGCAAGCCAAATGGGCCACATCCCGAAGCGAGGGCCTCGGACCGCCCGCGCCCCGGCAATCGGGCTGCTGCCAGTGCTGCGCAGTGTCAGGGCCCTGCTCGGCCTGCACCTTACGACCACGCGCCCCACCCGCTGCTGCTGGCCCAGCCGCCGCGGTCCATGGCCTGCGCCACGCCCTGCGCGCCGCCAGACCCGTCCTGGCCGCGCTGCTGCACGC
>NW_014010064.1:0-6085 GCF_000611645.1 Monoraphidium neglectum
CCCCTCACCTGCGTCACGCGCGCTGTCACGCCGTCGTCGTCCCCCAGGCCACGTACGGCTACGACTCGAAGCACGCCCAGCTGCTGGGGACCGAGAAGAACCTGGCTGAGCAGTCCATCACGCTGGCCCCCTACGAGCACATCACCAAGATACAGCTCAAGGAGGCCAGCAGCAAGGTCGGGGAGGAGCCCGGGGCCGGGGTGCCGCGCCAGTCTGGGCTCCTCATGCGGCCTTACCGCGCTTGCTGGTGCAGTCAGGGCAGTGCAACTAGCAGTGTGCATTCGCTGAGGCGGGCAGTCCGCACAGCACCCACAGGTACTGGCTCGGCGACTCTTTTGCATGCGCCTCGTCAGCTTGAGAGGATTGTGAGCCAGGGCAATCAATGAAGTTATCATGCCCCATCTCGCCGCAGTGTGTCGAGTGGATTAAGATCTTTACCAACAAGACCAGCAACAGCGTGGCCATCGGCAATGCCAAGAGCACGGCTCCCATCAAGGAGTCTGCCGCCAACAAGCCGGGCGGCTTCCTGGCAGCTGTCAGGGGCTACGAGGACCTCTATGCCGGGAAGACCCCGTCCAAGGGCGGCCTGCAGCAGCTGCAGTTTGTCTGGGGCATTGCCGTCTGGTGAGGGGCCTCCCGGTGACCTTGCCTGCTCCTGTGTGTGCTTGGTGTGTGTGTGTGTGTGCGCGCGCGCACGAGACTGTGTGTCTGTGTGTAGCTTTCCAGGAGGATAGCTGTGTGCGTTCATTTGCATGGCGCATGTGTGTGCATGAATGCGTGCACACAACGGTTTGCGATATAGGCAACAGGTGCTTGGCGTATTCAGACTGTGCAGAGCTGCGTGAAGTCTAGGATGTTTTGGGGTTGCATTCCGCACTCAAAGTGCACTGGTTGACTCCTTATCACCTTCCCTTTCTCCAAGCGAGGACGCACGCCCACCCTCCACTTGCCTGCTTCTGCATCCGCCCCCACGCAGCCCCTCACCGCCAAAGGTTGGCGTCCCGGTCGTGAAGCCCCCGCCCGAGGTCAACACACCCACCGGCGCCCCCGGCGAGCCTGAGCCTACGCCTGCGCCTGAGCCTGAGCCTGAGCCTCTCTGCCCGCCCGCCAAGGACAAGTGTGACGTCACCGCCAAGGAGGGCTCCGCATTCTGCCCGGCCATCACCCCGTTCACCTCTGGCCAGTGCATCGGCGGATGCTGCGTGTCGGCCGGCAAGTGCAAGAAGGTGCGCGATGGAAAGGAGGGGTGTTGGGCAACTGGTGCGGCATGAGGAACATGGCTGTTTCCAAGGCCGCAGACAGGCAGGCCTGTTGGGCGGGTGTGTTAGTTGGAGGGGGGAAGCTTCCGTCGTCTGCAACCATTTGCGCAAGTATTACAGTAGCGCGTTCAGGTCAGGGCCCGAGGACCGCTCTCTTCCCGTCATGAGACCCAACCGCTCTTCCAACGCCTCTCTGTACGCCCCACCACCGCAGCCGCTGTGCCACCTGAACGGCCTGGGGTCTGAGGTGATGGCCAAGGACGTTTTCTGCTGGGGCACCAACAACGGGTTCCTGCACAACAAGGTGTGATTGGGGGCCGAAGGCCAAAGTGCGAGGCCGGGCTGTGAGGCTGGCAGGGGTCAAGAGGGGGGAGATGCGGCTGCGACGGCGCCAAATGATTTCAAATGGGGGGCGCTGCGGCCGTGCGCATGGAAGTGACGGTTGTGCTGGTGCTGGTTGGGCATTTGCATGACCTGGCCATTGACTGCTAGCTGGTGCATTGCCCCGGTTTGACCCACACGTTTAAGCACAATCCTACACCTCCTTTTGCCCCAACCATTGCAGTTCAACAAGTGCAAGAACCTCGGCTGCAAGCTCGCAGTCCCGGGCTGCGTCGGCGACCCAATCAGTGGTGCCTGCGTCGGCACCGTCTCGGCCCTCTCAGAGGACGTCGACTCCGACGCCAAGGCCTGGCTCGGCCTGCCCTGCCTGCAGCCCGTCCCCGGCGGCCTGCCGCTCAATGCCCTTGGCCACTGGGACAGCAACGGGGCGTACGCCGGAAAGCTGTGAGCCCCTACCTTACTGTGTGTGTGCATGCGTTTGTGCTTGTTCGTTGACGATTGGCTGAGAAGGTGTGGCTCCACATGCAGGCGCAGGCACATGTCGTGCTGTCGCCCCAAGCACCGATGCGCCCCGCTGTTGCCTGCTCGCAGGTGGACCATCTGCAACTGCAAGGCCGGCAAGACCCTGCCTTGCGTTGGCCCCTTGTGCGAGGTGCGGTTCGGGCCGCGCACCGCACGCTATGTCAAAAAACTTGACAGGACTCTGCCGTGTGCGATGTGCAGGTGCGTTGGGCACCCGCTCCTGTCGCCTGCCTTTTCCACTTGCCTCCACCTTTCGCTCCACCGAATGCATATTTACGGGACATAATTGGATTCATATTCATGTTATGTACGACCCCATCACCCCTCCAAACTCGCAGCTCCTCAAGAAGCCCGACCTCCCCAGCTTCAACTTTGCGCTCCCCAAGTTTGACCTGCCTGGTGCGCAATCCTGGCGTGCCGTTGCAGGGCCTGCCGCCCTTGCACTTCTGTTGGGCGGCCTCCATTTTGCTGTGCTGGGCCATGACGGCTGGTTGGACATGCAGCTCTTCACAGGAGGTTCTGCGCTCAGCAAGCTGTGCGTGCTGTGCATTGCGAGGCATACGCGCGCACTTGCCCAGCACCCCTTCGACTCTCTCAGACACACACACACGCGCGCGCGCGCACGCGCGCCGCACAGACGTCGGGAAGCTCATCAACGCCAAGGTGGAGCTGCTGGGCAACATCACGGAGCTGTTCAAGCCCAACCTCACCATCCCCCACATCCCCGCCGTCACCATCCCCACCATCGACCTCAAGGCGCATCTGGACGAGGTGACAGGGGAGGGAGGGTTGTAAAGCAGGCCCGGGCCGTCTGGCGCGCCGCTGGCCCTGCCTACCAGCGTCTCGCATTGCGCTGCTTCTCGGTTTAAGCACTCGCGCAACGGCAGCCCCTGCGACCAGAGCGGCGGGACCCTGAGCAGCACTTACTTTTCATGCGTGGCGAAAAGCGATGGGGAAGCTGCACTCACGACCACGCGGTGCCAGATGCGAAAGGCTGTCTTGAGCACTTTGCAGAGGTGTCCCAGCCCTTGCGTCCACCGTGTGTGGATGAGTGCCCTTTGCCCCTGCCTCGTAACGAGCACGCTGCCCAAAACCCCCCGATACCACCCGCTACCACCCCACTGCCCCCACCAAACCCCCGTCACCCCCAGGTGAAGTCGTTCATCAACGGCACCGCCACCGCCCTGTCCGGCCCCGTGCTGGAGGCGCTCCACGCCAAGTTCCCCACCTTCACCCTCAACCTCACCAAGCCCGAGGTGCCCAGCCTCAGCCTCAACATACCGCACCCCAACCTCAATCTGGGAGACCTCCTGCCCTCGGTGAGGCGACTGGCACACCTCGGGCGGCTGCAGTGTGGCCCGGGGGCTGCCCCGGCGCGCCGTCGGCGCCGCTAGCTGCTGAGACAAAGTGGGATGACGACGGGCGTTTGCTGCATCCGGGGTTTGGGGTAGCGTGTGTCTGTTTGGGGGTGGAGCGGGGCATGCACACGCGTGGACACCCTGAGAGCATGACAGCGATGCCATCGTCGAAGAAGCAGGTGTTATTCGTATAAACAACACACATCATAGAGACATGATACACACTTAGGAGGCACAGCCGACACACGCACACACACACACACAAAAACACGAACAAAACACACAAAGAGAAAGCAAAGCACTTCCACTCACCAGAACCTGCTCAGATTCAATCTTGCCCTCTCCCACATGCAATCCTTTTCTGGCCCAGCTCAACCTGGCCCAGCTGGCGGACAAGACCAAGCTGCGGGTGTTCAACACCAGCTCACTCAGCCTGAGCGACCTGCACAGGCTCGAGGTGCGTGTGTTGGTGTGTGCGTGTGTGTGTGTGTGTGCGTGTGCGTGAGTGCCCCAATACGCGTGTGATTTGCACAATTGCCTGTACGTGCGGCTACAGGGATGGGCTCCGCGTGAGCTCAAGCGCAGGAGTCCAGGCCGTGGCATTTGGTCGGCACCCTGCCTCAATTACAACGCCTCTCTGCGCCGTGTCCGAGGGCGGGCTGCAGGCGGGCTGCGGCCCGCCTGCCGGGCCAGGTGGTATGAGATGTCGCAAGGGCCAACGGCCGCGCAGCCCCCTGCTGTCACGCCCAGCATGTCTCAGAGTCACCAGCCCCGCATTCCCAATGTGTCTGTGGTCTGCCAACACCTGCGCATCCCCCTCTGACCCCCAGGGCATCCTGGCGGCCTTCAATGCAGCTCAGAAGGACTGATGACGCTCATTACAAGAGAAAAAAGAGCTGACAGGCCAAGAATACGCGACCCTGCCCACCAGCCCTGCTGTGCGGGCTTCACGAGGTTCCCGGACGACTCCACATCTCAAGCATGGCCCCGGGGGTATTGGTGATTTGAAGGTCGCTGCGGGCACATGACCCCCCCTTCCCCCTATGCACACAACACACATCAAGCCGAGGGGCGAGTGCCACGCGCGCGCCGACAGACAAGCAGCACCTGGCCGTCGCGACGCGATTTTGCCTTTGAGGCCCGCGCGCTGCGCCGCCCGTTTCGTGGGTGGGGAGCAGCACGGTGAATTCACAGATGGACAACCCTAGTAGGTCCAGATATTGGTGCAAGTACTTACAAGCTACAGATATTGCCGACTGCAAAGCGGGCCGCGCTCGCGCGAGGGCAGCAAGTGGGTGGGCGTGGTTTGAGCGCGCGTGCGACGGTTGCCGCGCTGCCCTTGTTTGATTGGGCACCAGCTGACATCCTAAAGATAATTGCACGGACATTTTTCACGCACATATGAAAAAATGAAGGCAACGTTTTGGGCCAGAACTGACAAGTGAGGGGTTTTGTGGCGTATGCAAAACGGTGTAATCAGTTGTGTAACCGTCAGTGCTGCTGTCGGTCCACTGCGCACGGGGGTTGGCCTCAACAGCTGCTGCAGTTTGATTTTAACCGTGTGCAAGCACCTTCAGGTTAACCCTAAGCACGCATGGCTTATTTTGCAGCCGCAGGTGCTGCCGCTGACCCAATCACCTCCACTCCCTGGGCCTTGCCTGCTGCCAGCGATGCCTGCTGTGGACTGGTGCTCGCTGCCGCCGTTGGCTACAGCTGCATACATACAGTCCCGGCTGCTGCGTCAGCACAGGTGGCAGCTGCAAAGACACCGGCACCGCTGCAAAGGCAGCCTGTTCTAGTTTGGAGCAGCAGCCGGCTGGTCACCAGCGGCCGCACGCGCGCCCTGCAGCCCACACCTGGCTAAAGACTCGACAGGTTGAGGCGCCGTGTTACAGCAGGTGCGGCGCGGCGGCGCTGCTCTGTGCACGCAGCAAATTCTAAGGGGTGGCTCGCCCGGGGGCTGTTGCGTGCTCAGGGGAGGGGCGCAAGCAATGGCAGGGCAGAGCCCGCGCAGAGGAGGCCGAGTGGCCCGGGCCGGCGCACGTCAATTGCAGGGGGGACGGTTGAAGGTCATGGGGGGCAACCGGGTGCAGGGCTGGGTGCAAGGAGGTAAGGGTGACAGTGCGTCAGGGCGGGGGGCCGGTCAAGGGTCCGTCACAGGCCGGTCAAAGGCACATCAAAGGTTGGTCAAAGGCACATCAAAGGTTGGTCAAAGGCACATCAAAGGTTGGTCAAAGGTCAGTCAAAGGTTGGTCACGCCTATAGAAGTACCCTAGCGCTGCGCTAGCAGGGTCTGTGAAGCTAGGAGAAGCATCCACGCCCCGCGATCACAACGGGTCACGGGTCACAGTCAGCACGGGGCTAAGGACCCGCCAGGGCGCGAGGGCGGCCCGGGGGCTCAGCACCCGAATCAAACTCATCGCCCCCAGCCCCGCCCCCACGATCGAGGGGCGGGTGGTCGTGGCACGCGTCGGCGCGTCACTTGGGCTTTGCCGTCTGCAGGGGCTGCCAGTGGAGGTGTCGGGGGTCGACCTCAAGGGACTTCTGGGTGCTGACCTGGCGCCAGTAGTCGTCCACCAGCTTGGGGTTGGCGTTGATGTAGTG
>NW_014010063.1:0-513 GCF_000611645.1 Monoraphidium neglectum
GGTGTGGGTTGGGGTGGGCACGGGCCGAGGTGCAGCAGTGGGGAGGGGAGGTGGGAGCGGAGTGGGATAGAGGGGAAGGGGTCACAACCAGTCTTCCAACACAAAAAGGTGTCCGAAAACATGAGGATGAGAGGGCAGCTCTGTGTGGCACAAGGACGCGGAGAGGAGAGGGACGGGGCGGCCGGTGGGGAATGGCCGGCCGGCAGAAAAGGGGCGGGTGGCGCCGCCGCTACGCAGGTGTCCGCCCGGGTTGCGAGGACACACGAGACAGCGTTGAACTTAGTGAGCGACGAGCCAAGGCAGGGCGGCGGATTGTTGGAGCACAACCATACGTCCTCGGCCGCCCAGTTCCCAGATCCAGCCGCACCCGTAGGAATTCCAGCGGCGCCCCAGAAGCGAACAAGGTGTCCCTCAGCGGCGGCGCGAGCCCAACCACCACCGCCGCCGCGCTCGCCGCCAGCGGCGGCGGCACGGCGGCGACAACGGCCGCCCAGCAAGCGCGCAGCGCGGCCG
>NW_014010063.1:1165-6737 GCF_000611645.1 Monoraphidium neglectum
GCGCGGCCGCCACTCGCCGCCGTCGCCGCGCCCAGGCAGCCTCAAAGGCAGCCGCCGGCGCACCCGGCGCCGAGGCGGAACCAGGCTCGATCCAGATGCTCAAGGCTTCAACGCCGCCGCTGCTGCTGCCGCCACTTCCGCCGCCGCCGCCGCCGCCCTTGGCGCCGCGTCCTTCGCGGCTCAGCAAACACACCAGCTCCCCCTCCTCCTCCTCCTTTTTCTCCTCCTCCCCACCCCGTGCGCCACCGTCATGCGGGGACAAAGCGCCGCCCGCTGCGTCCGCGGCAGAGCGCGGCGTCCCGCCGGCGCTGCTGCCCCCCCCGCCGCCGCCCGATGTCGAGGCCCCGCCGGCGTCGCTGCTGCCGGCGCAGCAGTGCTGCTGCTGCTGCTGCTGCTGCTGCCGCTGCTTCTGCTGCTGCCAGTCCCCCTTGAGCAGCATGCAATCGCTGTCCACGCGCCCCCCGAGGCCGCCGCCGGCGGGCCCGGCCGGGCGGCCGCGCGGCTCCGCCTTGCCTTCGCCCGTGTGGGCGCAGGCGCCGGCAGGCGGCGCCGGGGCCGGCGCAGCTGGCGACGCTTGCGCTGAGCATGCGAGTGGCTCTACGGCGGCCGCGGGTCGCAGCAGGCGAATGCCGATGGTGCTGCAGGGGTCGGAGGGTGGCAGGGGATAGGGGAGTTGGAGATGGGGAAGGGGAGGGGGAGGAGGGTTGGGATTAACAACCACACCCGACTCAATCTGGGCAGGGAGGGACATGAGCGGCCGAGTTCCCTGGCGTCGAGCGTGCACCTGCCTCCTTAGATGCCAGGTACATCGACGCTCACGCCTGCCGAGCCGGCCTGGCTTTCGGCATCCTGCATTCTGACAGCCTCCTCCCCTCCCCTCGAAAGGAATGACAAGCAAGCGTGAACCCGGCCCGCCCTCCTCCAACTCTCCTCCCCTGCCGGCGACACGCCGACGCGGCGGCGGAAAGCCCGCCCCGCATGCAACGCGTCGCCCCAGCTCGCGCGTCGCCGGCTCAGCGAGCGCGCGCTCACAAGTGTGAGAAGTTGGCGACGACGATGCCCAGAGCCACATAGGCCACCCCCCTCTCCACAGTTGCGTCCTACGAGGCGCCAGCAAAAGGAAACAGAATGTTTGTTGTATGTGAGGGGTGTTACGTGGGTTGGGTCGAGGGGAACTGACGCATCCCAAGCAGCTTCACACTGAGGCAGCTTCAGTGCAGCCTGCTGTGTGCATCATGCACAGGTTCTGCGGGCAAGCCATCGCTGGTCCTTGATGTGAACACATCACAAATGACGGCGATTGAGAATTTGGGCAGGGGGGTGGTTCCGAGGGGGGGTGAGGCTGTGGCCGATGACGTCAGCAGACCTGCTGACGTCAGCAGACACCCGCTGCCCGGCTTCCTCCCGTCCCAACGCCAGGCCCCCAAAATCTGCGCCCCCCCCCCCCGCAGCCTCAGGAAGCTCCGGGCGCGTGGGTGGGTGGCCACCATCATGACAACACTCTGCACAGTGTGCTCTACCCCCCCTTCCCAGGAGCCCCTGCCCCATGGAAGCCCAAAAGCGCGAACCGTGGAAAGGCACAAGCCCGGGAGGGTGCGGGGCGCAAGGGCCCGCGTAAAAGCGCACCTGCCCTAAGCTGCCGCCCGCCTCGTGTACCAGCGCTGCCACCAGCACGAGCGGCAGGTTGCCCACGTTGCCCAGCCCAGTAGCGGCCACCACGTGGCGCCGGAACCAGGGCGGCGCAGCGGGCGCCAGGGCCGCGCCGAGCGCGAGGCCGACGGCGACGCTGGGGTCGTGAGGGGGAGGGGTTGGTTGCGGCGGTTGGGCGTTCGCGGGCATAATAATTCACGATTTGAGGCAAGATGGCAGGATCTGGCGGGAGCGGGAGTCGACGGGGCAGGAGATCTGGGGCGACAGGGGTGTGGGTTTCAAGAGGTGTTTCGGCAGCAGACGCCTTTCAACAAGGTAACGCAGTTGATGCGTGGAAGCGCCTCCGGTGAACGATGAACTCAAAGCCCGGGGTTGGGATGAGGCGGAGGGCTCAGGCAGGCGTCGGCCGCGGCCGAGGGTCACCTGAGCGCCACGTTTATGGGCAGCGGCATCCATTTCAGGAGGTTGTCGGCGGAAAGCACTGGCGCCAGCTTGTCGAATGTGAGGCAGGGCGTGAAGAGCACAAAGGTGAGGCGGCTGAGGATGCGGCGGCCGTCGGAATCGAGGACGCCCTGCGGGGTTAGGGGTGTGTGTGTGTGTGTGTGTGTGTGTGTGTGTGTGTTTAAAAGAGAGAGATACGGAGAAAGAGAGCGTGTCTGTGTGCGCATTGTGCAGGTTGCCGCCGCGCGACGCCTCCTTGCTGCGGGCCGAAGACTGCCTCCCCGCGCGGACGTGACGAGCCCCGCGCCGGGCCGCGCGCGCGCCGGCGCTCGCCGTCTGCTGCTTCTGATTGCGAGCCCCCAACCGCAGGAGGCGGCGCGCAGCCCCAGGCGGGGACGGCGCCGCTGCCGCACTCTCGCGCCTCCAGGAGTGAACAGGGGGCAGTGGGGGAATCGCACCTGCCGCGCGAGCGCTGCGCCGCAGAGGCCCATTATGAAGACCTTGATGACGGGGATGGTTGACCACCACACTAGACGCGAGAACGGCACCGCGTCAGCCGCCGCCAGGGTGGCGGCGGCGGCGGGATCGGGCACCATGGCCCCAGCAGTGGCGTTCGTCCCCGCTGCCGGGGGCGGTGTCAGGTTCGAGGGGCTTGAGCGGAAGGCGGCGGGCGCTGGCGCGCTGGGGGTTGGCGTGCATGGCGTGCATGGCGCGCAGTTGGGGAGTTGGGTGCGAAGAGAAGGCCGCATGCGGCGGCACAGGTGCGGCCGCGGCGGGCATGCTGCTTTGGCCGGGCGCATGGCGCAGGGGAGCGGAGGCGGCAGCCACGGCACGAGCGGCTTGGTGTGACTGACATCAGCAGGCCGCAGAGCAGCGCGCATTGAGAGTACAAGACTTCAGCCTCACATACATGGTACATTCATCTCTGCCTGCATCGAACGGCCACAGAATTGCTCACCACCGCGGATCGACTATCCCGCCAGGGTATCCGCTAGCACTCTGGACAGACTAATACATCAGTTTTTCACGCATTCAATCCACTAAGATATGGCGGCCGGCCCTGATGACGACTTTGTTACAATGTGACTTGCATGAACTATGTTGAGAAAAGCACTCGATAACACAACACAAAATGGTATATACTCTTGCGAACGTAGTTATCAGGCAGGTGGATGCCGATGGCGGCCGGCAGCGCGGCGATGCAAATGCTTTTGGAATGTGAGAGCACGCGACGCTGTGCTCTTCCTGAGGGCGCTGGACCTGAATACAATCAATTTCCAAAAACATAAACAAGAGATACACACATATGGTACCATGCGCTCTCGCCTACGCTATGTGCACTCCCTCCCCTGCTTACTGACAGGCTCCCAGCACGCACAGCGCACGAATCTGTTATCATACAGCGACCCCCTGCCTTGGCACGCCCGTGAATTAGTTTCAGCATACTCCTCTGGTGTAATTCATACATCACACCGCCCAGGCTGCCCGTACGTTGCGGCAACTTGCCAGGCCGCGGCGCGGCGCAAGGCTTTGCGCCAGGCTGGACTTTGTGACTACAGTGCCCATGGATGCCCCCTGCTCGCGGCAGAAGCCCCTCCACAGCCTGGTTCTCTTGTGCCAATCTTGAGCTGCTGTCGCTATGCAACGGATGGCGCCGTCGCTGCACAAGCACGTCGTGCGGCAGCTGGACTGGGCAGGCTTCTCAGAAGGGGGCGTATTGCACACGGCATGCAGTCAACCATCCTGACCTGAGAGCCGCACGTCACCATAATACGATCAACATTGGGCGTGGTCGCTCCAAGGAGCAAAACAAGCTAGGTCGACTGGCTTCATTGCTTGTGCGGTTGGGGGTCGCAATGAAACACGTTGGGTGTGCAGGGGTACGCGGGTGTTCTGATGTGCAGCTGCAGCGTATTGTGTGTATACAGCTTCCAGGTCAGCCGCCACAGCTGCCCCCCCACGGCTGTACTGCCATGCAAGTGCAGCATCCTGCGCCGTCACCCAACAGCCGCGCCTCCTGTCCACCCCAGTGCCTCGGCAGCCTCTCGTTGCCGTCCGGACCTCTCGCACAAAAATTAGTAAGGGATTGTTGAGCTCAGGGGCCTTACATATCCCAATGGTGTGTATGCGGAAAGCTGCACATGCAGTCCCAGCTCCGGCCCGGCACTTGCGGCGCTCTGGGCTGTTTGGGTGACTTCCTGTTGCACAGTGGGCTCTTGTCAGCGTAGCGCGTTGTCATTTGCGCCGGTGTAGGAATTTGATTAGCGGACTTGATTTTATCGCTGTCGAGCAGCACGGGTCACTGCCATCGTCACTGCAGCGGAGGCATCCCCCCTGTGCAGCACACGGTGCCATCGTCGCTGAGCTAGGGCTCGACAGACTGACACACTCCTTGTGGATAGTTAGCGCAGGTCAGCCAGGCGGCCAAGCCGCTGGGCTCCTGAGCACCCGGGTTCCGATTGGCGACGCTCGCCCACCGCCGTTGAGCGGGTGCAAAATAAACCATGCACATCAGCAGAGCTATCACGCAGATTATACCAGCTGTAGGGCAGCACCAGCCCCCAGCCATTGACGCGAGGCCCGCCTCCGGTGCGTTCTCACCCCCGCAGGTCAGCGGGGATGCTGCGCGCTCTTGCGCTCGCAGCCCTGGTGGCCCTCGCCTCGGCGGCCCCCAGCTCGCTCGGTGAGAAATCTAGCCCTCGTCCACGGATGCAGCCCGCCCGCGCGGCGCCCGCCGCCGCCGCGTCACCCCACCCGTCCGCAGACGGTTGACTACGGACGCCGCGGGCGGGCCTCTGCCGCCTGTGCACCCCCGCCCCAGGCCGCCGCCGCCGCCGCTGCACCCTGCTTTGCGCCCATGGCCCACGGCCCACGCCCCCCCTGCCCACCCCGCGCGCCCGCCGCCGCGTCGCGCAGCCGCGCTGGCGACCTGTCCCCAGATCAAGGGCGACACTCCGCTGATCGGGTCAAAGTGCGGCGATGCGGTTGACCAGACGGGTGAGCCGCCGGCGGACCGCAGCCGCGCGCGCCGCGCCTGCACGGCCGCCCGACGAGCGTCCGAGTGCGGCGCCCCGGGGGCGCGCCGGCCGGCCCCGCCGCGCCTGCGTGCGGCCGCGGCCCTGCGTTCTAGCAAGCAGGCGGGGCCCGCGGCACGAGCGCGAGGCTGGGCCTCAGGTGAACACGCGCACGCGCGCACGCACGGGCACGGGCGTAGCTGTGAATGCCGCGCGCGTCCGACCGCCGGGCCGCGCCCTGCCATTTGCCCCCCGCCGCGCAGCCAAGCGCGCCGGGTGGATCACCAAGATAGTTCTATACCATGATGGGAAGTGCCTCACGGGTATCAAGGTGCGGAGGGGGGTGGCTGGGGCAGGGGCTGGGGAATGTGGGTTGGAATGAGGGGACGGACCCCTCATGTGTGCTGTGCGCCGCGTGGGGAGACGCCGCGTGCTGGGGCTGGCGGTCAGCGGCGCGGGGGGCGCGG
>NW_014010062.1:0-6084 GCF_000611645.1 Monoraphidium neglectum
CCCCCACGCCCGCCCGCCGCCCCAACCGGCTCACGTGATGGTGAGCACCGGCGGCGTGATGTGGTCGCGCCTGTCCGCGCGTATCGTGACGTCCAGCGCCATCGCCGAGGGGTACACCACCGCCTTGGCCGCCGCGCCGCCCTTGGAGCCGGCCAGGGTGTCGTCGACAAAGAAGAAGCGCCGCACGTGGCCGTACGACTGCGGCGCGACGCGCGCGCGTGCGGCCGGAGCAGGCGGTTCAGCGCCATCCAGATCAGCAGCGCACGCACATGGCTCCACTGCCGCGCGGCAAAGCGACCAGGGGCGTGCAGCAAGCCAGTCCGCTCTGTGCTGACGCAGCACACGGGCAGCTTAAGCCCGCGGCCGCGTCCCCTGCCTTAGCTTTCCGGCCGCCCTCTCCCCAAGCGCACCTGTCCCACGCCCCCGGCGCCGCCGAGCGGCCGGTTAGTCACCAGCACCGGCACTGGGTACAGGGTGCCGTCGTCCTGCATCAGGTAAGGGTCGTACAGCCTCGGTCCGTTTGAGCTGTAGTCAGCTATCGCCAGCAAGGAGTCAACCCCTACTTGGCAGCTGGTGGTGTAACTCGTTCCAAACCTGTGGATTTGGCATGGGGAGCAGGAAAGCAGAGAGTTGTAGTGGGCGGCGGCGCAGGCCGGGGCCAGTCGCGGCCTCACTTATGCGAGGGAGGAGCGCGTTGGGGGGGAAGCAGAGGTGAGAACATGCTCTCATTGGTGGGGTGTGTAGATGGGCTGGGACCAACGAGTGGGGCACTACAGCCGCGACGAAGCCACTGGTTGCAGCACGCACGTCGGGATCCCCGTGCTGCACTCACAGTGTGCTCGTTGCTGCCAGCTGCCAGCAGCCGCCCCCCTCACCGGTTCCACGCGTCGGCGTCGCCAACGCCGGTCCCGCAGGCCTGCAGCTGCACTGTCCAGTCCCGCAGCCCCAGCCACGTCCCATAAATGTCAAACTCCGACAGCACCAGCCGCAGCTTTGCAGCGCCCGGCGCCAGGCTCGCCCTAGCGGATGCGTGCGTGTGCGTTCGTGCACGTGGGTGCGGACGTCAGGGGTGCGAAAGCAGGGGGCAGGCGCTTGTGCTTGGAGGGCTCAAACGCTGCCAGCTGCGACCCCTGACTATTTTTGCCGCCTTCTGGCAGTTGTGCCGCCGCGCCTGCTGCCAAATACTGATCACTGGCATTAAGAGATCCAACACACACAGCCACGCCCCAAAAACCACCCTGGCTGAGTGCCACCGCCGCCGCCAGCCACGCGTTCTCGACCGTGCAGCCAGCAGCCCCCCTTTTCACACACGGTCCTCACGTGAACTGGACGTCAGTGGCGGCGAGGTAGTCAGTGCCAGCGCCATACAGCAGCCACGGCAGCGCCCCCGTCTCCGGCCGCGCCGCAGCCGAGGCCTGGCCGCGCCGGGCGAGCGCCGCGGCGCCCGCGCCCTGCTGCAGAAGCACCAGCTCGTCGTACAGCGCACACGCCGCTGCGTCACTGCATGCAAGGGGCCCGGGGCGGCGAGGAAACAGGCAGGAGGACCCGGTTGCCGCGCTGGACCGCAGGCAGCCAACGAGTGCGGCAGAGATGCAGCGAGGTCTCGACAGTGTCGACGGCACCGCACAGTTTGGGCTTCAATGCAGAGAAGGGACGCTGGGGCCGCCGCTGCCGCTCGCCCTGGTGCTTGAAGCCAGCAGCCCCAGGAAGCACAGGCCGTACTTGCCCGTGGAGCGGCTGCGCCCTGCAAAGCCCCGTAACCCACGCCCCGCCGCTGCCCCGTGCGTTTGTGTGAACCCCTCACACACCCCCCTCGCCCCTCAAATACCCCACTAGGCCACCCACGGGCTGTAGAGCTGCAGGGCGCAGAGGTTTGCCACCGCATTGCACCCCTGCCTGTCCCCGTCGTCCATGCAGCTGCGCGCCGCAGGGCCGAGCCAGCGCTCCAGGGGGGCGGAGGCGTCGATGACGTACGCAGGGCTCGCGCCAGACGGCTCCTGCACTGCCTGGATGGTCGCCTGCACGGGAGGGGGTGCAACGGCCAGCAGCGGCGGCAGCAGGGGGGTGCTCGAGTGTTGTCCGAGCGGTCGTGGGGCCGGTGTCCTCGGCACGGTTTGTAAGCAGCAGGAACGTGCAGGCACGCCACTTCGCCTGTGAGGTCAGGCTTGGCCAAGCAATGGCCTTGCAGAAAGAACAGCGGCAGCAGCAGCAGCAGCAGCAGCAGCAGCAGCAGCAGCAGCAGCAGCAGCAGCAGCAGCAGCAGCAGCAGCAGCAGCAGCAGCATCAGCAGCAGCAGCAGCAGCAGCAGCAACAGCAGCAAACCCGACTCCCCCAAGGCTAACCCGACTCAGTCGCAAAGGTTCGCCGCCGCCCTCTGGAGGCACACCTGTGTGGCCGTCTGCAGGTTGATGCCCGCGCCCTTAGCATTCAGCGCCGCCACAACATACGCCAGGTCACCCTCAGGCGTCCTCAGCCCGCCCCCAGCCGGCACGCACGCGCCCGCTGCCGCGTCGGCGGCGTCGCCCGCCGGGCAGACGACGCACCGCGCGTAGCGGCGGCCGCCGGACGCCATCCGCGCGACCACGCGGCCGGGGCCGGGCGAGGTGCAGACGCACTTGCCGCCCGACAGCGCGGCGGGCGCCCACGACGCGGCCTCTGAGAACCCGTTTTGAAATGAAGTTTCGTTGCCCGCCTGGGGGTCGCACAGCGCGCACGCCACGCCATCATCATCAGGGAAGAATCCAGAGGCCTGCGGGTGCCGACGGCAGATGTTAAGGACCGCTGCGGCACAGGGGAGCGGCGTGTACGGCTCCTGGGTCATCAGGCGCACGCGTGCGCTCGTCGAGAAGGCCAGGGGGGGTGTCCCCAGTGGCCAGCGCAGCTGCCACGCGTCCGCTGCGTGCTTGCCTGATCGCAGGTTTGGCACAGCAGAGATGATGTGTCAAAGTATCCTGTCGCGGCGTTGCATGGGTACTGATACGCGACGCTGAGGGAGGCTTGGCCCATGGCGGCGAGAGGCAGCAGCAGGAGGAGCACCAGCAGTGGAAGTAGTGGGTTGCCCGCGCCGAGCGGCGACGACCAGCGTCCTTGTGCCGCCATTGAATAATCTAGCAAGTTATATTATTACGGTCTCATGCTGTTACCAAGAAAGCCACTCGCGTGTGATTGCTCCGCGGTGCCGCGAGATCGCTCCGTGAGGCTAGAAATCTGATTAAATGATTGAGGCAGCGTTCCAAAAGATTATGTGACAGCAGCTCCGGATCTTGCAGCAAGCGTGATCTGAGGGGGTGTGTTTGACTGCGCATCCAAGGGCAAGTTGACCATACCGGTACGGTACACGATGCTCACTATGCGCACATAAACATCAAGTGCCCCAGTGCAATCATCTGCCAAAATTTCAAGAATAACAACATGTCTGCTCTGCCTTGCCGGAAGTATGCATGCCACAAGTCATGGGCGTACTGCCAGGCGATAAGCAGCCTCATCAGCTCACCTTGCATTGGCGGTGCTGCGCCGCAGTGTCACGCCCCAGCACCCCTCCGCTCACCAGCGCAGCAATGGCATTGTTACATGTAACAGGGCGGCAGAGCAGCCGTAATGGTGACAGCGGCACGAGCGGAGACGCGCGACGGCGCAAGCGAGGCGGGTGGATGGGAGAGCGCGCCTGGGCCTATCCTCAACTCCTGCCTGTTGCCCGTGTGGCAGGTGCGTGCACAGGAGCCGGGGCAAGACCCAGGCACAGGCGAAAGTAGAGATCAGGGCGTGTGTGGCAATGATTGGATTTCGCTCACGCAGCGCACATCTGCCGGTGTGCTCTGTTGCAATGGTACAGTGGGGGTAGGGGCCTGGAGGGCCCGCAAGGCGAGAGGCAAAAGACGCACACCGGTCACACAAAAAGCAGGCGCGCGTAGGCAAAAACGCAGGTGGAACACTTAAGCCGGCCGAGTAGGGGCACCGCAGTAGGGACGGCCTCCGCGGCGCGACGCCGGAGGCGCGCTAGGAAGTACACGCGACTAAGCCGTAGTACAGTTGGTCAAGGGTCAGAGAGCAGTGGCATCCCCTCGCGCGACCGCCGCACGTCGCAAAGCCGCTCGCGAGGAGACGTTTGAGAGTGGCTTTCAACCCTCTCGCCGCCCTCATCCCTCAGGTGCGAGGCTGGCCAGGCCCTGGGGCCTGCGCCACCTCGGCCCGCCGTTATTGGATCCAGGACATGCAGGGTGTCACAACGTGTGCAGAGGAGCGGCGCCCCTTGGGCCCGCCATGCGAGCCTTCAGAGGGCCCCTAAGCATGCCTTGCGATGTGCGGCACGCATGCCGGCGAGGAGGGGGTCGAGCAAACTCACGCATATGGAGACTCCATCGCTCGAAGCGCACAATCCCTCAAGCTGCCGGGCGGCGGCGGCGGCGGAATCGCTTTTGCCAGTTCCCTCAGGGAGCACCGCGGTGGTCGCGCGGCAGGCATGCCGTGGGCAGGCTGTTAGCTGTTCGTAATGGGGCTGGGGCCCCTGCCAGCTGCGACAGGCACAGCCGCGGCGCTGCTTCGCGCAGCGCGCAGGCTGCTGCCGGCCACGGCCAAACCAGCTCACAGCCCGCCGGGCGCCGCGCGGCCGAGAGCAGGAGGAGAGCAATGAATCCTAATGCAGAGCCTGGGGTCAAGGCAAGGCTTGATGGCTGGGGGTGATGGTATCAAGGGTTGAAACAAGCAACTATTGGTGATCAAGCCGGGGGTGGCAGTGCCGGGATGCGGCAGGAAGCTGTCGAGCGGGCCGTGCCATGCGGCGCACAAGCGGCGCGCCCAAGCAGCGCACCAACAAGCGGCGCCGTCCAGCCCGCGGCGGTGCGCCTGTGAATGGCCACACCGCCTGCCAACCAACGGGCCATTTGGAGCTGCGCGCAATCCGTGCAGCCCTTCAACGCAATTTCGTGCTCCGATCCATTATGCGAGGCGGTCTGCAGCACGCCGCCCTAACGCCGCCGCCCCCCATGCGCCGCGCCGCGCCAAGCGGCGCCGCGCGCTGCAAGGGCGCCTCAGAGGTAGGCCATCGAGTGCGCGAAGCCCGTGACCGCGGCGTGCGTGGTGGTGCTGGTGGTGTGGTGGGTGTAGCGCGTGACGGGCAGGCGGCGGTAGGTGGACAGCACCTCCTGCAGGCTCATGATGCGCACCACCAGCTTGGCCAGCTCGCGGTCTCGGCGGTGCAGCTCGTCGCCGAGGCGCCACGACCTTTTCGGGGGTTGCAAGGGGACAGGGGTTGTGGGGGGAGGCGGCGGCGCGGGGTGCGTTTGGGCGGGGGGCGGAGGGAGTAGGGCGGGTCTGCAGGCAGAGGTGTGAGGCCAGCCGGGGCAGCAGTTTCATGGGGTTGGAACCCAGTCGTTGGTTAGCAGTCGGCGATGTGGCTGGTTGCATGTCAAACAGACGTGCTGCGTTGCAGCTGCAACGAGCGGCCCCGTATGCAGCCGGGTTTGCAAGCGACGAGCGGGCAAGCTGCAGCCTCTGCCGTCGCGACAGTAGCGCGCATCAGCCACGGACCATGTGCGGCGCTGCCCCCACCTGCAGAAGAAGAACACGGCCGCCACCGCCGACACGGCGCACCCGCCGCCCAGCAGCACCATCCGCCAGTCGACGCCGCCGGCGCCGCCGCCCGCGCCGTCCTTGCCGCCCGGCGTGCGCGGCAGCATCAGCGCCAGCCGCGCGACCGCCGCGCACACCGCCTCCTGCACTGCGCCGCCGCCGTCGCGGGCGCCCTGCGGGCCGCGGGGTGGGGGGCGCGGTCAGCCACAGGCAGGACAGCCGCCAGTCAAGATACTTCCCCTGAAATAGAGCCTTCAATTGTCCAGCAGCAGCATTGGAACTCTCCGGACCTCAGGTCACGGCAGATTTGCTGAGCCGATAGCCCAGCTGCCTTGAGTGGCCCCAATGCTGGACTGCCTGACCCTGCCATCCCACCCGGCCATGGTCCCATGGGTACGGCCAAAAAAGGTCTGGAAGCACCCACCCGCGCCAGCAGGGTCACTGACTCCAGCACCCAGCGGCTCAGCGCCGCCAGCTGCGTCTCCAGCGCCGCGCCTGCGCCGCGCGGCGCGGCGA
>NW_014010061.1:0-840 GCF_000611645.1 Monoraphidium neglectum
GCCGCCGCCGCGGCAGGGCGGCAGCCCCGCGCCCGGGCTGTCGCCGCCGCGCGGCGCGACTCCGCTGGCTAACTACTTTGCGTCGGCCTCCGCCGCCCCCGCCGCCGCGCCGGCCGCAAGCGCCGGCGCGCTGGAGTCGTTGGCGGCGGCGCTGGGCGCGTCGCTGAGCCTCGATGCGGCGCATGCGCGCGCGGCGGCGCATGCGCAGCAGCAGCAGCAGCAGCAGCAGCAGCAGCAGCAGCAGCAGCAGCAGCAGCTGGCGTTTGCTCACGGCCACCAGATGTTCTCCCCCATCTCATCCCCCCTGCCCACGGCCGACCTGGACCTCTTCGTCGACCCGCCGCGGCGCGGCAGCAGCGGCGCGTCGGCCGCGGCGGGCGGCGCAGGGCACGGCGGCCAGGCCGGCGCCACCCCGCAGGTGGTGTGAGGCGCACGCGCGCGGCTGCATGCCCCGCGTGCGCTGCGCCGCCCCACGCCACGGCCATGTCATTCAAGGCAGCGGCGGTGCCCATGGGAATTGATAGCAGCCCCCTGCTAAGTACAGCCAGATAATGGCTAGCCCGCCCAGCCGACACCGCCCTCACCTGCGATCTCAGGGCGGCTGGCCTGTGGCTCACCTCAAATCTGCATCCCCGGGAGCCGCCGCCCCCTCGCGCCGCCTGCGTGGGGCCCGCCCGTCGGCCCCGCCGCGCCGCGCGCTCCCCGCGCCCCGGCGCTGGCCGCCCCGCGCGTCCCAGCCCCCGCCCCCTCGGCGCACACACCTCGGCCCGCACGCGCCGCCCGAAACCCCCGCACACGCATCACTGCGCGCCGACCCGCCGGTCCTCCTGGACTGGCGGG
>NW_014010061.1:1326-5821 GCF_000611645.1 Monoraphidium neglectum
CCGCCGGTCCTCCTGGACTGGCGGGCCTCATGGACTGCCGCGCCTCCCCCCGCCCTCTTCGTACGTGCGCATCCGTCCGTCTGCACACCTTCCAGGCCCTGCGCCCCGCGCGCGGCCGTCATAGCTAAAAAGAAGAACCTGCCATGGGCTCCCGCCGCCTGCGGCCGCCAGCTCCCCTTTGCACAGCCCAGTTGAGCCGCTGGGCAGGGTGGCGCCCGCATCAACCCCTGCAACCCCTTGGGACGGCCGGGCGGCCTAGCTGCTCGGCCGCGGCCGCCACGGCCGCGCCCCAGGCATGCGGTATGGGCGGTGGCGCGGGCGGGGCGCTCACAAGGGGTAGGGCGGGCGCGTCCTCGGCCGCGCAGGCGCGGAGGTTGCCCCGCTTTGCGCCCAGTACCCCCGCGCCCGGCCCTGGCCCCTGGTCGCCGTCCCGGCCCCACACTGTCGCTACCTCTGTCCCGCGGGGCCCAGCCTCGCAGCCCCTGTGCCCGCGAGCCCCACCTTTGTCACAAGTGCTACATCTGTCCGCGGGAAACACAACCCCGCGCGGCGCGCGTTTGCGATACAACAGCCGCGCCGCCCGCGGCTCCGCCCCAACGCGCCAACGCGCCACCGCGCGGCGCGGGCCCTCACACCACCCACTCTTTGCGAACCCGCCGCCCCAAGGCGGGCCCCGCTTGCCGCGCATCCCCGCAGGCCGCCCGCTGCGCCCGCCGCGCGCGGGGCGGCTTCACCTGATTGTCGGGCGCGCGGGTTCCCCCCCTCTCTTAAGTCGGGGGCCCAGGCCCGCCCCCCCCTCCCCTCGCTACGTTTACACCGTTATTGTCGACCCCCCAGGAAACGCACAGCGCGCCGCGCCGGGCGCGCGCGCGGCGCGCGGCGCGCGGCTCGGGCCAGGATTGGGGGGCGGGGGCAGGCCGGTGTCGGACGGAGCATTGCGTGCGGCCGCCCCCCTTCCTTCTCAGTGCAACCTGAGAGGGCCCGAGCCCGCGCCCGCGGTCCTTAATCTGAGGGGCGCCCCTGTCCCTTCCCCGTTCACGCCCCCGGCCCCGGCCCCACGCTGCGCCCGGCCCGCACGGCCGCCACCCGCGGCGGGGTGCGCTTGGTGCGGCGGGGACGCGCGGCCGGCCGCATTGCGGGCCAGCCCCCGTCTTTTTTGCAGTGCCGCGTGGCATCTTGGGCACGCGCCTCAATTCGTGCCCCCGCTTGCGCCCAAGCACCGTGCGGCCGCCGCCGCTGCCGCTGGCCGTCGTGGCGTGTCGGGCGCCGCACTTCCCCCACCACCGCGCGCCCCTCCCCGCCTCCCAATTGGCGGCGCGGCTTCCCTGGGCAGGCGGCCCCGGCCCTGCCCCCATCCTCTCGCGCCTCTTTCGGCCCCCGCCGGCTGCTGCCGCCGTCCCCATCAATTTTCTCGACCCCCCATACCCCGCGTTTCTATGCCCATGCCTCTCGTCCGGACGCAGCGGCGCCTGGAGGGCCGACCTTGTCTGTTAACACTTCCCGCGCCTCAACGCCCCGCCCTGCGGCGCCGCCCCGGACCGGCGCCCCTGAACGCGCGCGCGCGCGTGTCTTGCCCACGGCCGAGACCCGCTGCGCCGCGCCGCGCACCCTCCGCTCCTGCATGGGCGCTGCGGGGCGCGCGCCCGGCGGCCCCGCCGCGCCCTGCACGCTCGCTGCGCAGCAAAAAAACTCCCGCGCGCGCCCACAGCCAATGCGGCGGCCCCATCAGCACCATTCCCCCCTTTTGCGCACGCACGACGCACCCCATTATACAATTCCGCAGACAGACGCTTCCGTCCGCCCCCGCGCCCCGCGCGCCGCGTCGGGCCCGTGGCCCCTGGCGCTGCCGCGGCCGCGCCCGTGCCCACTGCTTGGGGCCCGTTGTTCGCGCGTGGGGGGCCGCCGTAAACAGTTGCTACATCCGGGCCCGCGCCTCCCTTTTTCTGCCGGCGCTTGCGCCCGCCTCCCCGTCCCTCCGCGCACGCGCGCCCAAGGCGCTTCCGCCGGCGGCCGCCGTTGGGGCCCCGCCCCTTCCACACGCGAGCGCCCCTGCCGCGCCGCGGCGCCGCCGCAAGCCGCGCCCACGGCCGCGGCTGCGGGCCGCCGCCGGCCTGGGGCGCCGCGCCCCCTCTTGCCGCACTCCTCGCTGCCTTGAGCCCCGGCGACACACAAGCATTACCGTTTTGATCCGCAAGTGCCTTTTTCGCCCGCTGCGCGAGCACCCCTCAACCCCCCTTCACCTCCGACAGCGGAGCCACACTAGCCCTAGCCCCCCTCCCCCACGGCACTGCGACAGCCCCGAACAGCAGCGCCGGCCCCAGCGCCCGCACATTCATGCATCGCCGCCGGCCCCGCGCCCCCGCTGCAGGCGCGGGAGCACCTGGCCCCCCGCCACCTGTCACGGGCCGGGGCGCCCTTCATGTGTAAATCACACCAACTTCTCCCCATGGCCCGTCAGCCCCACTCATCATGCTGTGGTGTCTCCTTGCGCATATGTCAGGAGTGTGCGGTGGATGCTGGCACGCCTTTCCAGGCGTGGGGCTTACACATGGCTTGCTGCGCTGAGGTCAGCAGGGTGTGTGTGTGTGTGTGTGTGCGCGCGCGCGCAGAGGTGTGCCCCTGCCGGCCGCCCCAGGGGCGGCTGCGGCTGCTTACATACTCGTCCGTGTCCCACTCTTCGTCAGCAACGGTCGAGCGCTGCACCGCTCGTCAGCGCCTGCGGTGATTGAATAGCACACGAGCGGCACCATCACCGGCCCGCCGGCAGCGTGGCCAAGGCGCAAGGGGCAGAGCAGGCCAGACAGTCCGAGGGGATTACAAGTACTGTATGCGGCCAGCTCTCCCGCGTGCCACCCAGAAACGCACGCTGCAGGGCGCGCCCGTGCGCAGAGGGCTCCACACCAACGGGTCAAGTACTAGGGTTGTCCGGGTGTCCCGTGTTCAGGTCCCCCCCCCAAAAGGCCAGGGGGCCAGCGGGGGCTAAGTGGGGTGGGGGCAAGTGAGGATCCAGTGGGGCCGAGGGGCGGGGTGCGCTAATTGTGTCATGTTGTACGATCAGGCGGCGATGTCAATGTGACTGTTGACTGAAGTCGTCGGTCTGTGCAAACTCCACTCCTCAACACTGGCTGGGAAGGTGACAGCAGCCCCTTGTTTCAGGGGCGCAGGGTGTGTTTGCGCGCCCCTTGTTCAGGGGCAGGCGGCAAAGTGCATGCGCCAGCGTTCACTTGCAGCGGGCGGGGCGATATCCAAGCTAACAATCAAAACCTTGTGACAAAGTACGTGCAAGTGCCCGCAAACCAGAGGCTGCGTTGACCCCAATCCTGCAATGTGGCCGCCTGCCTCAGCTGCACCGCAGTTTGCGCACGCTTCATGAAGCGTCTGCGCACTGCCCACCCCGCATTGCGTGCCGGGTCGGGCCGCAACGGCGTGCGGGGTTGGCGGCACTCGCCCGGTCTCCTGGTCAGCGCCGACAGGCCAGTGCCCCTTGGGCCCGCCGACAGCGTGCAGGCGCCGATCGCAGTGCCCTGTGCAGCAGGGGCCGGCCTGCCACGTGGACCCATGCAGAAAAGTGGACGGCATGTGCGCGGAAAAGCATGCAGGTGGTGCAGGACGCGCGGCACATGGTTCGCATGCCTCTGGGCTTCCCAAGCACACCAGCCGGAGCGAGGCCCAGGCGTTTGTGCACAGTCAACCTTTGGGGCAGTCAAACCTGGGTCCCGGCTTCCGCATGGTTCAGGTGGAGGCGCCGATTGAGTCAGCCGCGCATGAAACAAGCCACGGATCGCATGGCCAGGGGCAGGGGTGCAGCCTGCCAAAGACCGCGGCAGGCTGCGCCAGCCAGGCCCGCCGCGCTGCTGCCAGACAGCCCACATGATGAGGTAGGCCATCCCGCAGGAGCAGCCGGCGGCTGCGACCAGAGTTGGGCCAGCGGTGTAGACCGCGGGCTGCGCGGGCGGCAGTCACTGCAGGAGGGCGCACACGCGTTTGGTAGGACGGCAGCCAATGAGAGGCCGATGCCAGCCACTGGGGCAGGGCGGTGCGCAGACGCCCCTGCCGGCGCCTATGCGTGACGGGCCGGCGCCGCGCCGCGCCGCCGCGGCTGGACAGGGCTGCCCGCCGGCGCCTGCGCCGCCTTTACAGGCGCGCCGGCGCCCGCCTTGCCGGCCGCCTTGAAGACCAGCTCCACTGTCACTGGCGCGACCGCGTCGGCCGCGCCGCGCGCCGACGCCGCCGATTCCGCCGCTGCCGCTGCGAGCCGCGGAGCCGCGGGGGTTGGGACGGGAATGTCGTAGCCCATCAGCAGCCGCGGGCAGTCGTACAGCGTGATGGGGTTGCCCAGGGCGCGCGAGCTGCCAATGATTACGGTGTTGAAGCGGTTGTGCAGGGTGTAGCCCACCATCCCCCAACCGCCTGCGGGACGGGGGCGTGCGGCGGGGAAGGGGGGGCCAGCGGGGACCGCAACGTGGGCGGGTGCGGCGGGCGCGGGCGCGGGCGC
>NW_014010061.1:6043-6792 GCF_000611645.1 Monoraphidium neglectum
CCGGCGGGCGGGGGTGGTTGCACGCGCAGGGATCCGAGGCAGCGCCCCTTACAGTTACACCTGAGCCCCGAGGAACGCCCTCAGGCCGCCAGGCCGCCAGGCCGGCGGCCGGCGGCCGGCCTCCGTGCCGGTCGCGTTCAACAGCGGCAGCGCCCGGGGGCGGCGCCTGCTGCTGCCCACGCCAGGCGCCCGCCTGGCAAGCGCGGGCACTGTGCCTGGACGGCCGCACCCTGGCTCCACCCCTTGGACCCTCCCCCCCGCCCCGGCCCCCGGGACCGTTCCAGCCCTGCCGCCCTGTAGCGCCGGCCCTCGACCACGCGCCGCCTACCGACAAACATCCAGACGGTCCCGGTGTACCAGCACCCATACGCACTGCAGGGGCATGTCGCAAATAGGTACCTGTTTTTGGGGGCAGGTGCCGGGCCAGGGTGGCGGTGGGGAACGAGGGGCGAAAAGGAGTGCGGTGCAGACAGTCAGCGAGCTGCGTGCGTGGCTGGGCGGGCCAGCAGCAAAGGCTCGAGGCTGGGCGGGCGGGCGGCAGGGAATCAAGACGGGGGTGGGGGCCGGCCGCGCGCACCACTGGCTGCTGAGCAGGAGGCACCAGTGTGCAAACAGCACTGGGTAGAGCAGGTGCACCGCCCAGCGTGGCTTGTAGTAGAGTGTCGTGAGCTTGTAGATGTGGACTGGGATGCAGCACGCCAGGTACACCACGTTCTGCGCGTATACGTGTGTGTGTGTGTGTGTGTGTG
>NW_014010060.1:0-6082 GCF_000611645.1 Monoraphidium neglectum
CCCCTCGCCTGCACGCCATTCCCTCCCCCCCCCCATGCATGCACGTTCGGTCAACCCAGGTCAACTATCCTAACGGGCGCACCGGCAGGTCCCAGGCCTGCACCATCACCGTGACCGACACCACCAACTACGGCCCGCCCATCCTGAACACCGCCAACACCTGCTTCTACCTTAACGACACAAAGCTGACCAACATTGACATCCCCGTGAGCCTCCTTGCCACCGTGCCTGCGGGCAACAAGTGCAGCAACATCAGGGTTGTCGCCACCGCCTGCGCGCCCGAGTTCAAGAACAAGGGCAGGACCAAGCGCGTGTGCCTGCCGGTGGTGTCGCCCGGGACTGCGGTGCGCCCGATTCCGGCGACGGCTGTGGACCTTCTCAAGTGAGGCTGGCTGTGTGTTGATGGGGAACAGGGGCCTTGAGGTTTTCAGGGGTGGGTGGGGCGCATGAATGGGTACGCGGGAGTGATTTTAGAGGAGGAAGGGGTGCGTGGGAGTGAGGGGTAGAGGGTGAGAGATCGAGGGGCGGGGGGAGTTTACTTCCTATCTAGGAGTGGTTGGGTTGGTGGAGTTTAGGGTGCGTCCACACGTGCACCTGTGCGTGCGCATGGGCACCCAGTGCAGACATGTGTGAACATAGGTGTGTGTGTGTGTATGTGTGTGTGTGTTTGTGTGTGTGTGTGTGTGTGTGTGTGTGTGTGTGTGTGTGTGTGTGTGTGCGCGCGCGTGCGTGCGTGCGTGCATGCGTTTGTGCGCGCGCGTACTCATGGAACGGTGTGAGGGTGGGTGTGCATGCGTCCGCGCGGGCGCAAATCAGCGAGGCGCAGACCTGGCTGCACAGGTGGAAAAACACATGGTGCATGCTGCATCAGGGCGCCTTCTTCAACAGCTCTCTGCCCTGGGATCCGCGTCCTTCACATTTCCAGGAAGAACTTCCTGAAGAACCCCCAGCCCATCACGGTGACCCTCAACACCTTTGACCTGAACGGCCAGCTGGGCAAGGCGTCTGTCAACACCTCAAACGTGGTCGTCTACAGGAAGAAGCCCCGGGCCTCCATCGCCGCCAACTGCATTCCCGTCTTCAACCGCATTTGAGACGCATCGCCGCGCCGCGGCGCTGGGGCCGGGCTGCCGGCAGCCCCTGCGGCACAGGGCTCCGGACGCGCGCAGCATTCAGGGCTTCTCAGGGGCTCCGGACACACCTGTCCTGCACAATGAGGGCCGGTGCACGACTGGCTCCAAGCCGAATGGGCCACTGCAATCACTCACAGCACACCCAGGCCGCTGGCTGGCGCCGGCAGGGAGGCGGCATAATTGGATCAAGCAATCAAGGTGCTTCCGATTGGCAGCAAAAGCCTTTTCGCATGCGGCAGCAGGAGTGCCACAATTGTCTGTCTCTACACATACAATAAAAGCTGCGACCATGCAAGGGGTCCGCGCCCCGCCTTGATCAGTGCGTGGTTCGGCGGCGCAGCCCCGCCTGATCACATGAGTGATTTAAATCAGTGCAGGCATGCTGTTGAGCGCAGCCCGCCCATCAAGCACTGCGGCCCCATGCAACGACCCGCGCATTTACGGCGCTGCAGCGGCAGTTGCAGCGTGTGTGCATGCATGCCGCACTAATGTTGACACTGGCACCTGCTCAGCAGGCCCAGAAATTGCACTGCACGGCTGGCTCCGGCAGTGCGTTTGTTGCGCTGTGCTTTTCATGCCGCTGACAACCCCCCTGGGGAAAGATGAGGTGGGCGCACCACAACCGTCCTGCAGGATGCTTCTCCAACAATCACCGCAAGCACGTCAGAGGCGAAGCCTCTATGCACGCTCATAAGAATCCTTAGCCTTGTGGTCCACATCACCTGCGCGGCGTGCGCGAGAAACACGCCCACACACTTCGTGGTGTGTCGGCGTGTGAGGCGCAGCTGCACTGATGATGCATTATTACATTTCATCACATGACATTACATCACGCTTTTCAAGCAGCAAGGGGAGAAACCCTTGCTTTGCAGAGGGGTAATGCCCGCAACCTTGAAGGCCGTATGAGTAAGCGGGTGCAGCCAAGTCCGGAATTAGTAAGGGGGCGCACGCCTCCTTTCCAGGAGAGACATCGATGCAAGCCTCCTTCCATACGGAGCGGTTGGAGCAGCGGTCGTCTAGGTGAATGGGGAAACAAATCCCCATGGCAGCGCAATCTTGCCTCCCTGTGTCAAATCATGAGACACGCGGCCGCCCCACAGCGCGCGGGCTCGGGGCGGCGCTGCAAAGCACCAGGCAGACGAGTATGTCATGTGTGTTGTGTGACCCAGTTGGCGCAACCATCGCACAGCGTTGAACTTTGCCAATTGGATTCAAGCAAATGCAATCACAACGGCGCTAACTCCTTTGCCGCATGCCCCCCGCTCCAGCGTACGCACACGCCCAGGTTGACACCAGCAGCAAACATGGCTGGCGCCCCGGCCCTGACAGGCGCAACGTGGCGATGCGCTCGCCGCAGCCGCGCCGACTGCCAAAGCGTGCCGACGTGCGCCAGTGCTGACGCCATCCCGCCCGCCGCCACTGACACCACCCGTCACTGCGGTGCTGCTGGGTGTCAGAGCGCCGCGGCTGCGGCCCCAGACATGGGCTGCGCGCACCGCCTGATGCTGTGCGGCGGAAACCCGGCCCGGAACCCTGCCAGAGCTCGCGCGGGCCAAAAACAGCCCTGTCGACGCCCTGCGGCAGCGGGCCTGTCGTTGGTTGTGAAGCACACCAGGCAGCATCGGCCCGCAGAACCGACAGGCGCTGGACCCGGCAAAGGGTAAGGCGCTCCATCCAGGGCGGGGCGCTTGCATGCAGGGCAAGTGGTTGCGAGCGGTGGCGCCCAGAGCGCCCCCTCCCCTCGGCGCGGGTGGCGTCCACAGACTGGCCTGCCTGCACACGCGCACAGCACTGCCGGCGTGCTTAGTCAGCAGTGCACCATCTTCTGCCTGACTTGGCACGCGGTGCAGGGAGGCCAGCCCGCACACATTGCATTGGCCAGGCAGGACAGCGCTGAACGCGCCGCCAGTGCCGCTGCCACCTACCGCTACCACCGCCGCTGCCACCACCCCCACTGCCTCATGGGCCTCCGTCACCGTTGCCGCCGCTGTCGCCAGCGGCTGCGCCAGCGCCCCCCGCCCCTGCACTGCCCGGGCTGGCATCGGCCTCGCCACTCCCGCTGCCGCCAGAGCCACTGCTGCCTCCCTGACTCTGCGCTGCGCCCACGCCGCCATCAGCTGCGCCGGCGCCAATGCCAGCGGCGCCACTACTGTCTGAGCCGCTTGGCCCCATCCACACAAGGCTTGGGGGACTAGACCGCCGGCGTTCGGCTGGACCGCAGTGGGGCGGGGATCGCCGCCTCTGCCAGCTTCATGACGAGCGCAAGACGTGGGAAAGCACCACGCAGCGTCGCAGGCTGCACGCTCCCCCGCCCGCAGCGTAGGGACCCCAACAACCTGCGCGCCCTAGACAGATCGCAGCCGCGCAGCGGCCCCCTGAAATTTGGCTGTGCTCCACGCGTTGAGCGCCATCACAGCGACCGCCACTGCTGGCAACTTTCAGGTGCGTGCGCCTCCAGATCCCAGTGACGTTTAAACACCCCAATCGCCGCAAGGGGCAGCAGTCTTGCAGCTGAACCACTCAGCGCGCTGGTAGCACTGCATGCATGGCGCGCGCCGACGTGCGTGCAGTGCTGCTGGCTGAAGACGGCGATGTTAAAGGTGCGGCTCCAGCGCAGCCGTGAAGACCGCCGCGCGCACCTCATAGAGTGGGCCCATGGCGTCGCAGTGTAACCGGATACTGCTTACCCCGCCACACCGTGTGCACCAGCCATGACCTGGCGTGACAGGCACAGCAGGGAGTGCCGGTGGCTGGGCAGGCAACAGTGCAGCAGTGAGTCACGCCATGCAGCTAGCGGCAACGGACACACGCGGTGGCGAGGACGAGGCAGCGACGGGAACCGGGCCCCTGTATCCGATGATTGTGTGGTTAATACAAATTGGTTTGCAGCTGGGGTCCTGCAAGGGGGGGGGTGTAAACTCCTAGACCTGAGTGGCTGTGCATCCACCCGCACGCAGTCTCAGTCGCTGGTGATTCCTCTGCGTGTGGATGCACATTATATGTACATGCGCTGTGCAGGTCCCGCCGCTGGGGCCCTTGAGCAGTGTGCAGTTGTTTGTGCGACGGGCAAGCGGCAGAAACACAACACATTAACATGCACCGTTGTGGGACGTCAGCGCCCAGCCACCAGCACTGCAGCAGCTGAGCGCCAATTCCATGCAGTGTGCTGCTTTTTCACAATTGTTTGTCTATGAACGTCTCTGGAGCTGGGGGAATAGGCAGTACAATTTTGGCTGGCAGAAGGATTTGGATGCGGATGAAGCCCTTACACTTTGTGGCACCGCAAGGCAGCTGGAGCTGTTTGTGTGGGTTGTTGCTGGTAACGGCTGGCCAGGTCGAGGTGCCCGTACTGCAGCTTGGATATTTGATCTTTGTGACTCTGAGTGGGGCGGAACACAGCGGCTCTTTGGGTCTGTTTGTGAGCACTAGCAGCACGTACGGTACCGAACACACAAGTGTCAGCAGCTGGACCGAGCCCGAGTGGGCTTTCGCACCTTGAGACTTCCAGCCGGTGCAAGATAGGCCGCCTCGGCTGGCTGTTAAGACTAACCTATTCCAAAAGATCATTGTTTGCGGCTGGGACCCTCATGGAGCTCCATCTCTGCATGACAGCGGTTGACTGCCCCAAGTTCCGAATCGCCTAGCCCTGCTTCGTTGACATGACACGGATCTCGGCGTTCAACCTCGCTTTTGTAACAATTATCAACCGATCACGCGGCGATTGAGCTAGAGGCACCAGCAGATCCTGGCCGTGCCCCTCCTGTTGCAGGTGGGGCACGGAATCTGGTGCGCACAGGCGCGCTCAAGCATGGATGGAAGCGGTTATCACAATCGCCGCCGCGGCTACGGCCACGGCCAGTATTGGAGCAAGGGTGGCGGGGTCACCAAGAAGCAGTGGCGCCGGCGCCAACAGCAGCGCAAGCGCCGCCAGCGCCGCAAGCAAGCGCGTGCCTGCTGGGAAGATGCTGAGCAAGAGGAGTACGAGGTGGGGCGAGCCGCGTCCGGCCCCGGGCTTGAGCAAGCGCGCAGCGACAGTTGGGCACATGGTGTGGTGCTGCAACGTCAGCATGCGTCCCTGCGTGCAGCAGCCTGCATGAGCTCGCTTGCTCGCACCGCACCCCTTCGATTTCCAGCCCTTCAAGCTGCATCTGCGGTCTTGCATGTGCCATGCGCCGCCAAGAAGTTTCAACAAACCCCGGCTCATCCAACACGTGCTTGTGATTTCCAGGACTGCGGGGATCAAGGCTACGACAGCGGCGCAGAATGGGACGAGGCGGAGGAGGATGAGGATGAGGATGGTTATAGAGGGGGACCCTATGACGACGATTACTACGACGGTGACGAGGAGCATTACGACTACGCTGAGTCATGCGGCTGCGCGCCCAAGCTGGCGGCAGCCCGGGCGGAGGCCGACGGCCTGCGGGTCCAGCTGGCAGCTACACGGGAGCTTCTGTCGGCGGCGTTCACCGCGCGTGACAAAGCCGAAACCGACGCGGAGGCCGCGGCCGCAAAGGCATCGGCGGCGGCCGCGGAGACGGCACGGCTGAAGGAGTGGCGCGCGTGCGTCGAGGCCGGGGCGTCGGGCGAGCAGCTGCAGGCGTGGCAGCTGCAGGAGCGGCTGGCGGGCGCGTTGGCGGCGGCCGGCGCGGCGCGTGCGTCCGCGGCGCACCTGAACCGCGCGGCCGTGCGCCTGCAGGAGGCGAATGCTTCGCTCGAGGACGCGGCGGCGGCCGCGCGTGCGCGAGCCGACGAGGCGGAAGGCGGCGTGCGGCGGGCGACCGCGGAGGCGGAGCGGTGGCGGGGGCACGCGATGTGCTTCAAGGAGCGGGCGGAGAGGTATAAGGCAGCAGCCATGGAGTCCCGGGAGTGGCGGCGCAGGGCTGAGTCAGCAGAGGCCGAGCGCGACGCCGCGAGGGCGGCCGCCGCCAGGGGCGCGGGCAGAGCCGCCG
>NW_014010059.1:0-6083 GCF_000611645.1 Monoraphidium neglectum
CCCACCAACCCACCAACCCTGCTGTCCAAAACAGCCATCCCCGCCGACTCCCGCCGGGGCGCGGTCGCGGCGCGCGTCCTGGCCGACAAGGCAGAGTTCCAAAAGGCCCTGGAACACCCGGACGAGGCCTTTGACGCCCACGTCTCCGCCCTGGTCGCCCAGGCCGCTGCGCTGCGCCGCGCCGGCCGGCGGCCGCCGCCGCACGCGACGGTCCTCGAGAATGCGGACGCGGCCGGGCTGGAGCACTACAGGGAGACGTTCAAGGCGGCGCTGCAGGAAATAGCCGAGCTGAACGCGGCGTCGGGCAGCACAGTCGCGTACGGCGTCACGCCGCTGACGCATCTGCCGCGCGAGGAGTTTGCCCGGCTGTACCTGAACGGCAGGAAGGCGCAGGGTGAGCCCGCCTGCGCCGGCCCTTTGGGTGGCAGAGGGGGGCTCGCTCACGGCGAGCTTGGCGTCGCGCCGTGCACTGCCCACTGCATGCGCCTGTGCCGCCCAGCGGCTGGTTTGCATGGCGCCGCCATGCTTGGACGCCTGCCTTCTGCTCTAATCGAGACGCTTTCTGCCAATCCTGTTGCCCTGCCTGGCCCCGCAGCTGACAGCAACAGGACAGCCGAGGCCGCCAGAGCTGAAACATACAACTGCCAGGGGCCCACCGCGTGGCGCTCCTCGGGCCTGGCGGCGATCATCCCGCCATCGGTGATCGACTGGCGCAGGTCCAAGCCCCCCGTCGTCACGTCTGTCAAGTTTCAGGGGGAGGTGAGGTGCTTGTCGGATCGCCGGCAACCGCGCGGCACCTGGGGCTGCCTGGTGTGGGGTATTACTTGAGGCGACCCGCCCAAGGCACGCGCCCGCCAATCTTCACCCACAGCTGCTCCTCTGACCCTCCTGCATCGATTGTCCCTCGCCCGCCCCCTTGCCGCCATCTTGCAGTGCGGCAGCTGCGTGGTTTTCGCCAACACCGCCTCGTTGGAGGCGGCGTTCATTCTAAAGCACAGCAACCTCGGCTACACGAATGCCAACACCGACCTGTCAGAGCAGGACTCGATGGACTGCACCCCAGGTGCGTCGCGGGCTTGAGTGGCAGCGATCAGAGTTTTCAGGGTGCAAGTTTATACACATGCCGAGTGCGCAGGAACACTGCATGTTGGCGGCGTAAGATCAATCAGCTTCAGGGCTAGCCGCACGGCCCCAGCTGCAGTGCTGCCAACAACGACATCAACGACCGCACGGATCGCGGCCCCACAGGCGACGCCTGTGTGGGCGCCAACGGTTACGAATACGTTGACCGTGCGATATGCTACGGGGTCGCCTACGAGAAGGACGACCCCTACACCGAGAGGGACACCAACCAGTGCTCCAGGACCATTGACCGCTTTGATGCAGGCATCAAGGGCTATACTTACGTGCCTGGCAACGTGGACGACGTGCGCAGGGCGCTCTCACACAATGGTGGGTATGGGCATTGGCTCAAAAAACGAGACAAGGGCGGCTCTACAGTGATAAGATTTTTCATCTCCGTTTCTCTGTGTTGATGTGTTATGTATGTGATTCATGCCGCAATGCAACACTGATTGCACTTTCGCATGCATTACACCTTGTGGCGCTTCCAAAACCCTAACCTGGGTTCCGCTGCACACAATCTTGATACTCAGTGCTCTCCATCGGCGTCGGCGCCGACACCGTGGCGTTCCAAAACTACAAGAGCGGTGTTATCGGCTGCAGCTACTCGGGCTCGATCAATCACGAGACCGCCGTGGTGGCTTATGCGTGAGTGCAGATCCTGGTGCTGTCTCACCTCTGCGTACAAGAGCGCGGCGGAGCTGCATGACCGCGATTTAGCGTTGCATGTGCAGGTTTGTGCGCTGCAGCTCAGGCGCTGCAACGTGGGGGCCTCGCGGCTCTTGGCGACAACCACACATAGCCTCTAACTTGTGCCCTCACCAGCTTCAGCTCCACCTGCGCCACCTTTTGATGTTGATGGCCTAAATGTGGCTACCTCACGATCTTGGCAATTGAATCTTGCCCCAACAGCAACAACGTCAACGTGGTGGTGAACTCAAGGAGTGAGGCCTGGCAGGTCTTCACCCTCAAAAACTCGTGAGTCCTCACTCGCGCACCGCAATTGGCAAGGGGGCCATTGCAGCACGGCATAATGCCAGTCAAGCGTGGTGCACGGGTCGGAGCGCCAAAACCACCCGGTGATCCTCCGATTTTGCGCTCACCGCGCTGCACGAACGCACCCGTCTGCCTGTGGCCTGCTCCACTTGATGCTTCGCTGTTCCGCAGGTGGGCTGACGGCTGGGGGGAGTCTGGGTTCTACAGGATCCGCGGCGACTGCCCCTACCCAGGCGCCCTCGGTGTGTACAGTGACGACTTCATCACGGTGCCCATCAGGAGTTGAAACCTCAGTTTTTTGTAAGCGGCAGCCTGCCATTTGTGTGGGCTAAACCTCAAGTGAGGCGTCCAGCGGTGTGCGCTCAAGTCGCGTCCTCTGGGGACTGCTGACGCTGATGGCTTGCCAGCTGCTGCACACTGTCAGTGGGCGGCCGAACGCTGCCGCTACATTTTATGCAGAGGCCTGGCTGGTTGCTTGCAAACAGAACACTGCACCGAGGTGCTCCGCTCAGGTCTGTTAGGATTTAGAATCATTAACCAGGAGTGGCAGTTTTGAGTGCTGCGAGCAGCTGCAATGCCAATGGTCGTCAACTGACCGCTGCTAGCACCTGTTGGGAGGCCATCTCCCTTACTGCCGGGTCAAATTTCGTTGCACCATTTATTGAGCGTGCTTGTGACAACAACAAGCAGCATTACATTACTCAGGCATATACACGCATGACCGCTTGCGGCAAATTCCATAAAGGTACATACCATCATAATGCCCCTCCCCATGGGGCGCCCACGCCCCCCACCCCTCCAAAGGCTTCCAGAGCCCATGTCTGTCCTGCATACCTGCACTATTTGCAACGATGTCGTTCCCTCAAAATTTCAATCCATATGATTTTGGATTTTATACCATAATCAGTGTCCCTGATCATTATTCAATGCGTTAACTGGCTGCATGCGCTGTGCAAACATGCGCTAGGCTGCATCAGGCACAATGGATATTGTGGCCGCCTTGCATTTGTCTAACGTATCCTGCGGACATGTAATAGCTGGATGCATGGCGGCCAGAATTTCGCGTCAACTATAAGCAGTGCCAGCGCCCGGCTTGCGAATAGCGTCGTTTGAAACGAGGGCTTCAGGGCGAGGATGTGAGCGTTCGCAACGACGCATGGCAACTGCTTGACTGAGTGATTGACTGGGCTTGCCCTTCCCTCACCCTGGGTTTGATGCAATCCCAATCCTCTTGTATAATGTATAACACGTTGTCCCTTCATGCGGTAGCAGCAAACTCTGTGGAGGAGCAGGCATACAACACCAGACGAGGCGGCCAGCAGTGAAAGTGGTGAAGCGTCCGCGGAGTGCCCAAGCGGTTTTTGCGTGTTCTACCACGGTACTGTATCACAATGACAACCTCGCAGTCTCAATACCAAAGAGTTCTTTTTGCATCTCGCGCTGTCGTCCCCGCGGCTGTGAAGGCAGGTCCTGCATGCTGGCGCAGGCAGCGTGCGCGAGGCCTTTGTCCTAATCAATGTTTCGCAACTCACGATTGTTATCTATACATGCATGATCGGTGTGCAGGCATTGAAGCTAAGCTGATCGCCCCGCGCCAAAGGCCGGGATAGGGTGTGGCTGGACTAGCTGCTGCGCTGACCCGGAGCATAAGGGATCAAAACTTACGAATGGCCGACCAGACTGCGCAGCAGCAGCCCCAAGCCGGATCTGGCGGAGGCTCGGCCAGCTCAAATGTTCCGCAGCGCAAGGAGTGCAACATCCCTGGCAAGGCTTGCTGGGTGCTCTGGCGCACCAACTTTGAGATAGACCAGCATTATCAGCCGATCAAGGCTATTGGCAAGGGCGCATATGGCGTCGTCTGCAGGTCGGCGGCGTTCGAGAGTGCACACCGTGCCACCGCGCATGCCACCCCCCGGTGTTCTGATCGCACCGGCGTGCGAGGCGTGCCGCCGTGCCGATGCCCTTTGTGCTTCTCACGCGGCCGCGCTGCCACCACTTGGCCTCCATGGCCGCCCCGCCCCTTCCCCGCACCACTATTGGCCCGCACCTGGTCCCCGTGCCGCCCCCTCCCGCTCCGACCCCCCAGCGCCAAGAACCTGGCGACCGGCGAGAAGGTGGCCATCAAAAAGATCGCCAACGCCTTCGAGAACCTCACCGACGCGCGCCGCACGCTGCGCGAGATCAAGCTGCTGCGCCACCTGCGGCACGAGAACATCATAGCCGTGAAGGACATTCTCCGGCCGCCCGCCAGGGACCGCTTCAACGACGTTTACCTGGTGTACGAGCTCATGGACACAGATCTGCACCAGATCATCCGCAGCAGCCAGCCGCTCACCAACGAGCACTTCCAGTACTTCGTGTACCAGGCGCGCAGCGCGCGGGGCAGGGGCGGCTGCGGGGGCGCATGGTGCGTCGCGGCCAGGGGGGCCGCGCGGCAGCGGGCCGTCGACGTCATGCGCAGCCTCATGGCTTGATGGCGGCCGAAGGTCTGGTGTGCACGGCGCGCGGCCGGCCGTTTTGAGCCTCGCCGCCCGCCGCGCCCGCGCGCAGGTGCTGCGCGGCCTCAAGTTTGTGCACAGCGCCAACGTGCTGCACCGCGACCTCAAGCCCAGCAACCTGCTGCTCAACGCGTCGTGCGACCTCAAAATCTGCGACTTTGGGCTCGCGCGCACCAGGTGCGGCGGCGCGCGGGGCAGGGAGGGGTAGTGTGTTGCTGCAGCGGTCCCAAGCCGGCACAGGAGCACCTCGCAGAGCATCATCCCTGCTGAAGAGCATTCCCTGAAGCCTGAAGATAGTGTAGCAGCATCCCAATGCCCATTTGCCATTCAACCCACATGCTTATATCAGGTCTGCATACCCACAAGCCCACACTGCTCCACTCGTGCGCAACATCAATGCCGCAGCAGCCCCACAACACCACAACTGCTGCAAGACCACCACACACACGACAAAACCCACCCCCACCCCCACCACCACCCCACCCCACCTCAACCCCAGCACTGAGCGCAACTTTATGACGGAGTACGTCGTGACGCGCTGGTACCGCGCCCCCGAGCTGCTGCTGTCCTGCGACCACTACACCGCGGCCATAGACATGTGGAGCGTCGGCTGCATCCTCGCGGAGCTGCTGGGGCGGCGGCCGCTCTTCCCAGGTGCGCGGGGCGCGGAGCGCCGGGTGCAGGGCGGCCGCAGCAGGCAGTGGTGGCGGCGGTGTGGGGCCGGAGTCGTGACAGGCACGCGGGGGGCCTTGCGGGAAAGCAGGCGTGCAGGGACGCGGCAGCAGCGGGAAAGGCGCCTGTTTCAGGGTATAAAGGACTGGGCAGGGGCCTGCGCAGCGCTGACGACGCAGCGTGACCGGCCGCTCTTGCCCCTGCTTCCCAATCACCGCTTATCATCCTTCATGCGACGACCATCTTGCCTCCAACACACACCTTGTTCCCCGCACACACACACGGATGCATCCACGCACGCACGCGCGCACGCACACACATACACACACACACACACACACACACACACACACGTGTGGACCCCCGTACCCCTTCTCCCAGACACCACCTTGCAACGACACACACACACACACATACACAAATGCACACACACGCACGCACACACACACGCACACACAAAACCTCACCCCACCCTGTTCCCCCCAGGTAAGGACTATGTCGACCAGCTCAAGCTGATCGTCAAAACCCTCGGCCCCCCCAGCGAGGACGACCTCAGCTTCATCAACAGCAGCAAAGCGCGCGCGTACATACGCGCGCTGCCCGCCGTCGAGGTGGGGAACACGAGTGCCTCGGGGCTGCCGCCGCCGCGGCCGCTGTGGCCGGCGGGAATTTGAAATTGCCCGGCGAGGTCGTTCGCTTCCCTCTCAGCACAAATCCAGCGCACGCCTGCCGTGCCCCGCCCGTGCGGCCCCCTGAGACCGCAGTCGTGCAACACCAAATTCCAACACGCGCCCC
>NW_014010058.1:0-3793 GCF_000611645.1 Monoraphidium neglectum
CCCCTCCCACACACATACACTACCCCCGCCCCGACTCTGCGCACAAAACACACCGACGACCCTGCGCCGCTGCAGAACCTCACCATTGTCAGGTGCGGCGCTGGGCTGCGAGGGCGGGCTTCAACCCAAGGGGGGGGGGGCAGCTGGGCACCCGCACCTTGCTTCCCAGCCGGCTCCCTCCCCGCTCGCAACTCGCCCCCTCGTACTGCCACTGGCTGCTGTGCGATGCCCTTTCGCCCAGGCCTCCAGCGCGTCGCGCGCCGCTCGCAGCGCCCCTGCTCGACGCGGCCAGCCGCCGCTGCGGCGGGCGGGCGTGGTGCGCGCAGGCGAGCCGGCTCCATCCACCCCCGCCCCCCACCCCTCCAACTGCCGGCCGGCAGGCACGAATACAGGAGCAAGTCCTGACCACCACGCGCGCGCGACCACCGCCCGACCCGCGGGCGCTGGCCATTCAAACGACCGCCAGCAGGGCTCCCGGCGCGGGCGCCCCAAGCGTCGGCCCGCCGGCCGCGCGGGCGCAGGGCGCCCGGCCCTCGCCGCTGCTGGAGGGCGCGTCGGGGGCGGATTGCGCCCCCGGTCGCCCCTCCGAGCGCCCTGGTCCGTTTTTTTACTGCAGCTAGGGCCGGGCAGGTCGCAGGCAGGGCGCGCAGACCGGCAGGCAGGGACAGCAGGGAGGCGCCCCCAGGAGCCGCACAAAGGCGCCGGCGACGGGGCGAGTAGCAGCAGGCAGGCAGGGGCGGGGCCGCAGCAGGCCCCGGAAGACTCCCGCGCTTCTCTTCAAATACGCAGCAGGCCCCCGGCGCATCTGTTAACGTGCAGCTTTTGAACACCCCCCGCCCTTGCGCGTCGTCTCTCCAACTTCCAGACATCGGTTTGCGGTACCTCACCCCACCCTGTCTTGCTTTCCCCGGTTTGAGCGGCCGCTGCCGCCGCCGGCGACCGTCGTCCTTTTTTGCCGGCTGTGACAATCGCTAGGAAACGTCCAGCCTCTTGCAACGACTTGAATGCACGACGCCGCTCGGAACAGGCGGCCTCGTCGCGGCGCGCGCCGTGCCGCGCCATGCCGGACGAGCCCAGCTGTTGTCGCGCCAGCCGGACCGACGCCCAGCACCTTCTGCTTGCCGCGCATGCGCGCGTGCGTGTGCTGCTGCATGTGATACCATTGCATCCTGGACCCATGCGCGCGCATCCAGCATGTAAGCTCTCGACAAACACGCCTGCTGTCGCCAGGCAGAGCGTCGAGGGCACTGCTGCCGCTCGTGGCACAGCCGCCGCCCATTTCCCACGCTTCCACGACGCCGCACATGACGGACCACATGGGAGGGATGCGGTGGGCATGGCCGCCTGCCTCCGAAACTCCTGCAGTGGGAACCCAGTTTGGCGGAAACCCCTCGGCCTCCCACGTGATGACCAGCGAGAACTGACCACGGCAGCCCCTTTCTAGCGGCTTGGACGGAAACCATCAAAGGCAGCTTTGCAAGCGCAGGGAGTTCTGCAAGCGCTTGCATATGATGGGCGCTTGACTACGTGCAGCCTGGGTCAACATAACAGGGCAGCGGCCGTGAACACAGGGTGACTGAAAAGGCCGGGTAGAATCTTTGGAGAGATCTTATTCTAGAATAATACCCAAAATAAGTAACATCATGGCACAAGCAGCAATTCCCCGGTTGCTGCCAAATGAAGCTTGTTGGGTCGCTATTACACGTGCAACACAAGGAGAACCGAATCGACGGGCGAGGGGCACAGTTCGCTGGCTGCGCCGTCTGCTGCATGGCCGGCCGCGTGGGCCGCTGGTTGTCCGCGCCAGCTGCTTCACACCGGCTGCCTAGCAGCCAGCAGCAGCGCCGCCTCGAGGCCGTCCAGCAAGGCACCCACCTGTGAGAACGACTGCGGAAAAGAAGGGGGTGTGGACAGGGTCAGGCAGGGATAGACCTGCTGTCAGAGGGGGGGCAGTGCATCATGCATGGTGCAGCAACAGGCGGCGCAGGTGGCGCGGAGGGACGGTCAACACACACACACACACACACACACACACACACACACACACACACACACACACACAAGTGCAGGCGGGCGACGCTGCCTGTACTTCGCTGCGCCTGAGCTGAATCGCGCCTCAAACACTGCTGTCACCTGCTGCAGGCCCGCGAACGTGCAGCCAGCAAGGGCGGCCCCTGGGGCCACCACGCCAGGGGCATCAATCAGGCGCAGCGCGCTGGCCAGCCCATCACCCATGTGCGCCTGCGGCCCTCGCATCGGCTCCGCCATGTCCAGGCACATGCCGACCGCCTCTCCTCGCTGCTGCTGCCGCTGCTGCTGCTGCCGCTGCTGCTGCTGCCGCTCCTGCTGCTGCCGCTCCTGCTGCTGCTCTTGCTGCTGCTGCTGCTGCTGCTGCTGCTGCTCCTGCTCCTGCTGCTGCCCCAGCTGCTGCTGACGTTTTGACACCTCGTGCAGCGGCACCTTGCAGCGCAGCCGCTGCCCCGCCCCACTCAACGCAGCCCCGTGCGCCTTCAGCCGCCGCTGAGTGTCAAAGGACTGCTCCGCCGCACTCTTGAAAGGCAGGTCCCTGTCCAGGTGGGCTGCGCCACTCTGTGCGAGCGCGTCCCATGCGCAATCCTCTGCGTCGTCGCCAAACCAGTCGCCATCGTCCGGGCCTGTGTCGGAGCCGCCATCGCTGGTGGGCTCACCCGGCTCCCCACACCCTGGCCAGGCCGCCTCCACTATTCGCGGCAGCAAGCTGGATTGCCGCGACACTCCCAGCTGCCATCCGCCAGCCGCGCCCGCGCGCCCCAGCAGGGGGCCCGAGCCCTGCTGAGTCGTGTGCGCCGCGCCGCCGCCAGAGCTGTCCTGCGCGGCTGCACGGCGCAATCGCCCAACACCGGCGCCGCCCCAGGCGCGGCGTGGCGCGCGCGTTCGCCAGGCGCTGCTGGGCTCCGACGGCCCCCACAGCACCGCCGAGGCCGCGCACGCCGCCGCTGCCCGCCGGCCGCCCTCGACGCCGTGGCAGCCGCCGTCCTTGCCGCCTTGCGCCTGGCTGCCGTTGCTGCTGTTGCTGCCCCTCAAGCCGCCGCCGTCGTTGTTGGGGCCCAAGCCATTGTCCCGGAGGTCAACAACAAGCGCCCCACCGCCGCCACCGTCCCTCGCCAGCGCGACCCGGACAGCCTCCGCGCCGCGCGCGGTCAGCCGGCAGCGGCGCAGCTCGAGCCGCCGCGGCGCACCGCCAGCGGGTCCGTCAATCAGCGCCGCCGCGAGGTGCAATGCGCCTTCGTCGGTGATGTCGTTGCAATTCAAAACCAGGTCTGTGAGGCAGTAGCTGCCGCCGCCGCCGCCGCCGCCGGCCCCGTCCAGGGCATCGCCTCGCGCCGCCCCCGCTCGCGTCGCAGCAGCAGCACCTCCCTCCCCCCGCAGCCCGTGCACCCAGGCCATCTCTGCAAGTTTGCCCGCCCGCGCCGCCAGCACGCCGGCCAGCAGCGCGGCCGAGGCGTCGGTCAGGCGGCAGCCCGACAGGTCGAGGGAGTGTAGGCGGGGGTGGCCGGCCAGCGCGGGGCGGAGCGCCTGGTGTGGGCAGGCGGCGCGCACAGATTATGGGATCATGGGATCATTGTATCATGTGACTGGTGTCGACGGCAACGTGTCGAGCCGAGCGCCGCTCGGCCTCGACGCCTCGCGACCAAGCACGCGCACCTTCCCCTCCCACAGGGATGCGGGGGCACTGCAGTTGGGCGGAGCCACGGCGTCCCCCCCCCCCCCCCAACGGCCCCCCCCCCCCCCCCCCCCCCCCCCCCCCCCCCCC
>NW_014010058.1:3893-6158 GCF_000611645.1 Monoraphidium neglectum
CCTTCCCCTCCCACAGGGATGCGGGGGCACTGCAGTTGGGCGGAGCCACGGCGTCCCCCCCCCCCCCAAAGCGGACACGCCTGCCCCTCCCCTCCTTGCGCCCTCCCCACTGCGCAGCCACCCGCGCCTGGCTGTGCATTGCCCCGAGTCCTCACTTCTTCCCCACCTACCTGCAGCCCTGCGTCGCCCAGGCAGCTGCCAGCCAGACAGAGCTCCCTCAGACTGCCGTTCGCGCCCAAGGCCGCCGCCAGGTCCGGCACGCACCCCCCAGGCAGCCTCGCGGCGAGGGTGAGGTGCTCGGGCCGGCCGTCAGTCAGCACGCGCACCACCGCATCTGTGACCCAGGCCGCGAGCCTGTCGGGCAGAGCCTCGGAATCCAGGAGTTCCGGGGCCGCATCCGCGGCGGCGCGGCCGCCGGCTCGTCGGCGTGGCCGCCGCAGCTTTGGGGCTGTGGGACGGCGTGGCGTGGGGGCCCTGCGTGGCGCTGGCGCTGCGCGGTTTCAGAGGGCCTGCCAGCGAGCGGCGCGCATGCACGCACACTGCGGCCCGTTGGGACGGGGACAGCTCGGCCGGGTGCCTTTGGTTGTCTTGGCCCGCAGGGGTCGGCCTGGGTGCAGGCGTGCTCTCGCCAGGCAGCACAGCCGCTCAGGAATCTTCCTTCTTACCAAGCTGGTGGCCAAGGCGCCCCTACTTACCACGGGGCTGGGGCCGGGGCCCCCAAGGTGATGCGGACGACGTCGACGCGCGCCGCGTGGCGCACCAGCTGCGCGAGGGCGTCTGACAGCGCGGCCGGGGGCATGGATGAGAGGTCTGCCTGCAAGAGTGTCCCGTGTGGTGCAGTGGGGGAGGGCGCGCGGCCACGCGCGGCGGGGGTGCCGTTCGGTTTTGGGGCCGTGGCATGCGCGCGGAATGTTGGACCGGGTGCTTCTTGACCTTGGTGCCAGCACGACTGCAGGCCCCCTTGCACGCCTTGCGGAGAATCTGCGCCGGTCGCGCTTGCGGCCGGAGGCGCGCCGCGGTGCCGCCGGGGCGCTGCGTCGCAAGGCATCGATGCGGCGGGGGGCCCGCGACAAGGGTGTCAGGGGGAGGGCGGGGCGCACGCGCCTAGCGTTGCCTGCACCTCACCGCCCAGCAATACGGTGCAGCTCGCGGGCCATCAACCATGGAGCCGTCGCTGGCCGCGAGCCCGCGATGCGCCATGCTTGCGGCCCTCCTGGGCGCACGGCCCGTCAACTCGTATGCGCAAGCGGTCCTGTTGACCAAGCCGCAGCGAGTTGCGCTATGCTGAGCACCTGCAAGACCAGCCCGTGGTATCCACGGCTATAAGCTTGCAAGGCTGCAGGCCCAGATATGCCAGCGGCCAGCGCCAAAAGTCCACTGTCAGGAAAAGTGCGCGGCGAGATATTGATACAAGCGCATCCTTGCTATGCAATTCTCAACAAGCATCGCATGAATGTTTTTGGTAATACTGCGATTGTGCCGGCGTTCTCACAACGACCCAACCAAGGCTGCCGTAATCTCGTTCTCCGCGCCGCATGGGGATGTCTAGGGCCCTGATAGCGTATGATAAATCATCACACATCTATTTTGGGCTTTGAATGCCCTAGAGTACCTGACGGTTCACCGCCCACGATCTGATACGCAAAAGGGGTGCCCGGACGTATTTTCATACAATTGTGATCGAATTCTTATTTACAGAGCGTTATCGTCTTTTACATATCGACATACCCCCGGCCCACAACCAAGAATCCCGTTGCCCCCTCTCTGCTGCGGCCGCTCCGCCCAATCTTTCAGCCGTGCCCGTTTGCTAGGGCTCAGGCGTTTGCAAGTCTCTGCCGTGTATATCAGCATCCCAGCAGGGCTCGTGCCGGCCACCGCCACCGCTTCAGCGGGGCTTCTCGCGCCGCCCCACATCGATTCGGGCCCATCAAATCGAAGCGCGGGGGGCAGCCCGTGCATGCGCCAGGGCCTTTCGGTGGGTGGCGGTTGTGACGGGATCCTTGCTCAGGGGACTCACGCGGGGGGCCTGACGCCGCACCTGTGATGTCGCAACGGCAACTCTTATCCTGCTGCGACCTGGCCGCTGCCAGGCTGCAGTGGCCGCAGCTGAAGCAGCACGGCAGGGCGCGGCGCACCGACCGGCCTCAACACGGCCCGAAAGGCGACTGGGTCCCGTCAACAAGCCGTGACGCCATACATGCTGCGCCTCAGGGGCAGCGGCCGTAACCCTGGCCCCCGCCCGACGCCATGCGCTCGCCATCCCCC
>NW_014010057.1:0-1572 GCF_000611645.1 Monoraphidium neglectum
GGGTGGCGTTGTGCCTTCGAAACAAGTTTGACCGACGAGGGCTCAGAAAGTGGCAGGGGAATGAGATAAGGCCCGAACCACACCACGTCCCTGTACCCCATTCGCAAGCCACATCACTCTGAAGATACCACAGATACCCACGACAAATCCTTCATATGTAATTTCATAATCAAATCATTTACTGTTATTCATTTGTTGCGTCGTGCGCCGCCGTGTCATTGACCGCAGGTCAACTACCTGGGCACAGATCAGGTGGGAATACCACAAGCAGGCGGGGCGGGGGCGGCGGCGCGCGCAGCAGGGCGCTCGTGCGTGCATGCCAGGCACGCGAGAGCCGCGCGGCGATGGCTGCGTGCGACAGCATCGGGCAAGTCGCTGTCACTGCATAATAGAGAAGGCGCCCTCAATGTTTTTCAAAGGCAGCAGGACTGAGCTGAGCTGCACATGCACACATGCCCAGCCGCACCCTCACTATCTCTGAGCTGATCTCGTGCATCCCCACCGCCGCCCAACGACTCCCCCCACCAAACGCGCCCCCCTCAGGCCACGGTGACGCTGAACTTCAGCCGGGGGGCCAGCCACGTCATCGCGCAATACTTCCAGCTGCTGCGCCTGGGGCGGGACGGGTGCGGGCGCGCAGGGGCTTGTGTGCAGGACACGCACTTGTACCTGCTGCGGGCCTGGCACAGGCAGGCGTTGTTCGCCCAGCTTTGCATGCTGGACCCGCTAGCTTCCCTGCCGATACAGTATGCACATATATGCTTGCATGTGCACACGTAAATGCGTCCACGCAAACACACACGCATACACACATGATCACTCACACACACATTCACACACACACACCCAAACTCAAGCCTCCCACGTCTAATCACAACGCTGCGGTTGTGCAGATACACGCGCATCATGAACAACCTGAGCTGCATCAAGCTGCGCCTGGAGCAGGGCATCCTGGCCATAGGGGCGTTCGAGATGCTCAGCAAGGACGTGAGGAGCATTTCCATGATTACTTGTAGTTGTGCCACTTGGGAATGGGACTAGGCAGCGGGGGCGGGCTGGGTGGTGTGCTGCACCTGTTGAGCGGGAGCCAGGAATGCAGGGATGCCGGGACCGTTGAGGAAAAATTCGGGGTTGGGCCTCTCTTTAGACCCCCTGCCAGGGCCCGAGCGAGAGCGCAAGGCCCACGTCCGTTACCTGTGTAAAACACATACACACACAACACCTACAGTACGTGAACACACACACACGCATACACATACACACGTGCGCGCCGCGTGCACACGCATGCGCCCATTCTCCAGGTGGGCGTGCCTCTGGTGGCGTTCCGCCTGAAGAAGCGCCTCAACGAGCATGGGGACGAGGTGAGCCGCGCTGCAGGGCTTGAACCTTCATATCTAGGACTTTCCTTCAGTGACGGCCAGCTCCAGGGCCTACCACAGCACCGAATGACACAGCCGCGTCTGCTCGCAAGTAGAGCCAATCAGCTCTGAAGCCCAGTCTTGCGCGCTGGTGTCGCGCCGCCTGAACGTCGCCTGCGATTGGAAAATGTGCAATGTCAAATGGCTGCAGCTG
>NW_014010057.1:2234-6740 GCF_000611645.1 Monoraphidium neglectum
GTATGTCTTCCGCTGAACCCTTCACTGCCCTGAATTCGCCGTTTGCTGCCGTTGCTCAACCCTAGGTGCCCCGCCTGTGGGATGAGTACGTGCTCTCTGACACTCTCCACCAGAAAGGTGGGGCCGCAGGTCGGCGGATCGCCGCAGGTGCCGTCGGTGTGCGGGTGTCAACCACAGCTTGCGGCGACGAGCTCTACCTTAGAAGCAGGAAGCTCGTGGCGTGCACCAGGCAGTGAGCTTGTTGCGACGCACCTTGATTGCGCGTCTTGACGCGATGTTCAAGCAACCCTATCCGCTTACTATGAAAGCCGCTTCACGCGTTCCTCTCCTCCTCCAAAACAACGAACAGGTTGGATGCTGCCGGCCTACACCATGTCAGAGCACGCGACTGACATCAAGCTGCTGCGCGCAGTCATACGGTGAGTGTGCGGACCTCCCCTGCCCTCCCCTTCACTAGACGTTACCGCGTGCCCTCGCGCTTCGCACGCATGGTGCATGTGTACCCCACACCCTGCGTGCATGTGACTCTACGTGCATGCCCCACAAAGCGGGTGGCTGGACACCAAGGGGCGCGCCCTGCGCTGGCTTCCTGTGCTGGACGGTGATGTGCAGGCTGACAGTGCTGCAGCAGACCCCAGGGCCGTAACTCGATAACCAACCGATTACGTTGGATCACTCTCTGCCTTCGCAAAAGCAAATCCCACGCCCCCCCCCCCCCCAAAACCCAGTGTTGACCACTCCATGACGCTCATCTCAAAGCTGCTGGAGGCCATCCAGGTGAGAGAGTGACAGTGTGTGTGTGTGTGTGTGTGTGTGTGTGTGTGTGTGTGTGTGTGTGTGTGTGTGTTTGACTGTGTGTGTGTGTGTACAAGTGTGTGTACATGTGTGTGTGTGTGTGTGTGCACTCGCGCGTGTGAGGTGAAAGGCAAGCACTCATCACATGAGGTAAGCGGCAGAGGGGATGAGTTTATGGGCATCCACCTGGCCGTCAATCGCGCATCTCGCAGCCGCGACCGGAGCGCCATGCACCACACTAAGTCTCCGCGTTTGATCCCCTTGCTCCATCTCTATCATGCCCTCAGGACGCCGTGCGCCAGCTGGACCAGATCGAGAAGCACAGCGAGGCCCACTTCAAGCAGCTGCACCAGCAGCTGGTCGCGCGCCGCGACCAGGCCGCCACGCTGCTGCGCCAGCAGACGATCAAGACGACGGCCCAGTGCTGATGAGTCAGGCCTGGCCAGCCCCTGGGGCGGCGTCCTTACTCGGCAGGGCGCCGCAACCACAAATGATTGAAAGAAGCGGGCCCATTGGCGTCCAAGACTTTTTGCAAACGTCATGCACAGACATCAGCAATGAGGTGGACCCTGCATATATATGCATATGTACATGCATATTCCTTCGCAAATGTCAGCAGGATTGTGTGTGCTCATTGTGTTCAGACATGCTGTGGTGCTGCTCAGGCCTGCAACGGCGTTACGCTCACGCACTTTTCACTCAGCACGGCTGGCAGGAGGCGGACGACGCACGGACCGGCATGGGTGAGCAAAATTTCTCTCAGGGAACCGTGTGTTCCGTGGGACACGCGCTGCAGGGCCTGCGCCTTGCTCGTTGCTCTCGTCAATGAAACTGGCAAGAAATGACACCAAATGTAATCATGTGTCTCACCTTGTCGGTTGTCCTGGCTGCGAAGTGAAGTGTCTGAGAACAACAGGGTTCAAGGGCCACAGAGCAGCTTGTTTTCAGGAGAGAGGTGTTGATTTGACTTGACAGGCTTACATGCAATGGTTCCTGTGGATCTAGAAACGCTTCAGTTGATTCAAACGCGCCCCAATTGCAGCATAGCAAGTAACTCACATGTTTGCAATGTGCTTCGCATGAGTTGGAGTGGACTTGTTGTTAAAAATTCAGGCAATTTGCTGCCTCATTCTTTGACCCCTCAATACATTTGTTGAGAAGCAGGTTGTCTTTGCAGCTGGTGCTAATCAGGTGATTGAACAAGAGTGTTAAAACTGCAATGAACGATGTGCTCTCAGGAGCGCAGCAGCAGGAGCAGCATTTTGGGCCCCGCAAGCAGCAGCGACCACGCTCTTGCTGCGCACCTCGCAGGCGCTGGGCGTTTCCAAGGGGCCAGGATGCAAGCGGTAACAGCCTTGACAGGGTGCTATGTGATCCTACATATAGAAAGACACCCACAATTGTCAGGCCTTGTGATTTGCCGCTTGCCCTTGTCCGTGCTTGCAGTCACCAGCGCAGCGAGGTGACTGGTGACTAGGCAGGCTATGTGTTCGGTACGACCTCGAACCAATCATGGAGCGATTGCGTCCGTAAGATACCGCATTTCTTACTTTATCATATCATTGTCTCTCAAGCCAGCCGGCGCTTCACCGGTGACATTTGCGTGACATTTGCGCCTTTCGGCAACGGGTCCGCGCGGATCAGCAGCGCGCGTTTGATCCATCAGAGGTTCTTACAAGATGGCTACAGAGAATGGAGAGCAGCCCAAGCTGGAAAGGCTGGATACCGGCCGGTGGGAAAATGGTGCACGATTATCGGACCAGCTTTGTGGGGCAATTCCTCCGTACTAGGAGCACCGTTCGCCCCACCGCACGGCTCGTATCAATCCTTGCATTACTTTGAATGTGAGACGGACTTGCGCAGGCCGTGTGTGCTCACACAATGAATGAGAAGCTGCGCAACTGACGCGCGCTGCACTGCATTGCAGCTGGGAGCGGCGCCAACCGCGCCTTAAACTGGCAGGCATGACAAGCACGTCACGATGCCAAGATGTATCTTGCTAGTTGCCAAAGATTTCCGGCCTGCGAGCCCCTGATGTTCCCCCAACAGCCGTGCTGTTGGCCGGCGCTCAAGCCGTTGTTGGCGGGTGCCTGCCCCCCCCTCCCCTCTAACCGACGCACCTCGGCCGAAGGTCGACCCTCCTCACAAACACACATCCACCCACCTCCATAACTCCTCGTCTCACCATCCGGAGCGCTCCCCGAAGCACCCCGCCCCAACGCCCGCTGCCGCCCCCCCTCCCCCGCGCTGTGACGACATGCGTGCTGTGCGTGCCGTGCCGTGTTGTGCTGTGCGTGCTGTGCGTGCTGTGCGTGGCGCCCAGGTACGACCTCGTGGCGGAGGCCCTGGGCCAGGGGGACATCCAGGTGTTCGCCAGCGGTGAGGGCCGCGCCCCGCACCCCTCCCAACCCCGCTTACGTCAGCACGCGTCAGCCAGCGCGTTTCGGCCGCCCCGGCCGCGCGCGGGGAAAGAGGCGGCTGATCGGTTCGCAAGGGGCGTGACACCCGACACATGCAACAGGTGGCCCTCGGCTTCGTGACCCCCTTGTGACCCTCCCCCTCCCGCGCCGCGTGCGTGGTCTCATGCGTGATTGATGTGTCAAGATTACGATGTCTACGCTCTACCCAAGTGAGCCGGCCCCTCAAGCCTGTTGCCGGCGGCGCCTCCAGCATCCCGCCGGCGCCGCCGCACCCCGCCCTGCCCTGCCCTGCCCCGGCGCCCGTGCCACACGCGAATCCGCCATCGCCTCGGATCCAGCCGCATGTCAAATCGAGGGCTTGCGCGATTGCAGCCCTCTTGCTGACACGTACCATCCTCTCGAATGAGCTGTGTTGCGACGCGACCGATGCGCTTGCTCGCTGTGCGCGCCTGTGTCCCCGTCGCTGGCAGTGGGCTGCCTGCCGAGTGGTGCTCCGCCCCGCCCCGCCGCCCTCCCACGCTTTGGCAGGTTCGCAATGCCCAAGCACTCCATTCCTGCAAAGGTGCGCCGCGCCCGCCAACTGCACGCCTGACCTCGTACACTCCGCTGTCGGTGCAACACCGATTATCTGCGCCGTCACCCTCACTGCCGCACGCTGCTGCCTGCGCCCGGCCCTCGCATTCCTTCTCCCCAGGTCTGCTATCAGGTGAGTCATTCAGGCTCCATCCCCGGATGTATCAGCCCACAGAGGCCTCAGCCTCAATCTCCCCACAAATGGACCCGCTCGGTCGGCCCCAGCGGCCGGCCGGCCCACGGCGCCGCGCGCAGCAAGCCAAGGGAGCCGCCCCGCGACGCTGCGCGCGCGCCCCCGTGGCGCGGTGCAGGCGTGCGCGGCGGCTGCCGGGGCGCCTGAGCACCCCGCCCTCTGTGATGGATGCCTGCAGCAAGGAGCGGGCTGGGGGGTCGGCACCGACGCTGGCAGTCCGGTGCACCTATCCTGCTCAGCTGCTGGGTGGCCGCCACCCGACTGGGCCCATGCAAGGCCGTCTGATCTCCCTTGAACCGACCAATTCCAGGCGATCACTGACATGCGCCAGCTGGACAACAACCCCCGCCTCAACATGGTGTGGGGGGAAGGGGGCGGGGTGCCGGGCTGGATTGCGGTCTCAGGGATGAGTGTGTTGCTTTCGATAAACGTCGGTGGTTTTACACCCGCTTGCAGCAGCTCTACCCATTGGTGACACATGCCACTTCTACTCATCCGACTAAGACACCAGGCAACGCTCATCTC
>NW_014010056.1:0-3492 GCF_000611645.1 Monoraphidium neglectum
CACGCACGCACGCACGCACGCACGTGCACACACACACACACACACACACACACACACACACACACACGCACACACGCACTCACACTCACTCACACACGCGCACGTGCGCGCACGCACGCACGAAAACACACGTGTGCGTGTGTATCTGAACTTGTACAAGTACACATGCACAGCTCCCCGTGTGGCTGTGTGCGCCTTCTTTTTTCTAACACATCGTACAAGTGTTGCGAAGCCCTGAGAAAATCCCTTGTCGCATGAACCCCCAAGACAAAAGAAAGCCCTTCCTATGCCCATAGCTTGTCCACACTCCTGCAAACGCCAGGGCCCCAGAGTGCCTGCTGACGGATGGCTACTACAACTACAAGATGGACATGTGGGGCGTTGGCTGTGTCATGTTTGAGGTGGTCGCGCTATTCCCACTCTTCCCAGGCGCGTTGTGTCAGCCACATTTGCAACCTGCGTGGGTATGCCAGGTCCAGGAGTGTAAAGGAGTCGATGCATTGACGTTGATGCGACATTGCTTGCCTGCAACTAGCACTGACGCCGCGGCAGTCCATACCGTTGTCACAAAAGCATCTACTGGATTCTGCACACAACCACTTTTGAGCAGTCACCCAGCCTACAAAATCAACAGCACAAACGATGTGGTCCAGATATCTGGCTTAGTGATCAAGTCACATATACGCATTCTCCTGTCCAATTCCGCGGCTTGCAGGCACCAACGAGCTGGATCAAATCCAAAAGATCCACAACGTGCTGGGCACGCCGCCGCCTGCGCTGATGGCCAAGCTCAAGCGCCGCAGCCAGCACGCTAGCTTTGATTTCCCACAGCAAGAGGGATCGGGAGTCACCAAGCTGCTGGCCCACTGCTCGGCAGACTGCCAGGTATACATGACGGTGCGACCACGAGCCGCTGTTGGGCCGTGTGGCGAGTGCACAGCCCAAATTGAAGTGCCCTGGCCTGTCCAAGCTGGTGACAGGCACAGGCACACTGTGATTCAACACACTGTTGCAAATGATTTTGCCCTCCAACCCTGTTCCTCGACCCCGCACACACATCAAGGACCTCATCACGCGGCTGCTAGCATACAATCCGGACGAGCGCCTCAGCGCCCGCCAGGCACTGCGGCATCCCTACTTCCGGGAGTTGAGGTGAATATGGGGAGCATGACGCGGCTCGAGAACGCGGGCGGCCGCATCGAGCAGTCATATGTGAGTGTTGAGTTGGTTGCTCTGGTACCACCATTGCTTATGCCTGTCACAAAACCCTCAATTTATGCTTCACTCTCCCCCATCTGTAAACAGGGAGGCTGAGAAGCGGCAGAAAGCGATGATGGCTTCTGACATGCAAGGGAGCAACGCGGTGGCCAGGTGTGTATATGTATGCTGAGCACTGACAGGGAAGAAAGGAGGGGTCAAATCATCATGGTGTCCCCGGATTGACAGCACAACAGCGCCCAGCAAGACTATGCGACCAACAGGGAGGTTAGATGTTCACCAGTAACCCCCTTGAGTGGTGTCGCAACATGTTGACAAGGACCGCTCTTGCAACGTCCCTATTTGCACCAAATTCCCTGCCCCGGCAAACCAACACGCCCATTACTTCCTCATGAAGCGACGCCGAGCGGCGGCACTCGCAAAGCGCCTCAGAAGTTGGGGTCGTCAACCTGCCGGGCGACACCGCAGCCCCGGGAGGATTGCAGCAGCCGTTGATGACGTCCAGGTTCCCTGGTGCTACTTCAGATCTTCACCTGCAAGACGGGTTCTCACTTGGCGGCGGCGGCGGTGGTGGTGGCGGCGGCCTGGCAGGCGCCCTGCCTGCAATTGGAGGCACCAGCCTGCGTGCGCTGGGGCTGCAGCATGTGCAACATGCAGCAGCGGCAGCGAACGTGCTTTTCGGCGCAGGGTTGGACAGCAGCCGGCAGCCAGCTGGCGAAGGCGGTGCCGGCATGGGCGTTGGAGGGGCGCTGGGGCTGGCGCCCGAAATGTCTGGCCTCTACCATCTCGCAGCACAACGTGAGGCGCGGGGCAGGGAAAAAAATTACGTGCACTGCACAGCTCCCCTTCTTTCTTGAATGCGCGCTGCTGCCGGTCCCCCCAAGGCCAAGGCGATTACCCGTTACTGCAGGCACCCCGTACAAAGAGCTTGCTTATGACCACTGCCTGTGTCCCCATTCACACTTGACAACCCCGCTTACATAAACCTACTGCTGTCACAGCAAGCATGGCCAGTCTGGCAGACGAGGCGTCCTCGATGCTGCTGGGAATCGACGGCAGTTCCCTGCCTCCGCTGATCGTGCGAGGCATTGTTGGCGGCGGGCAGGGCGCAGGCGCCGCCACACACCCAGCGCACGCAGTGCAGCACGCACAAGCGTCGCGGCGCCAGTCGCTAGGAGGCCAGGCGGCTCAGCAGCAACAGCAGCAGCAACAGCAGCAGCAACAGCAGCAGCAACAGCAGCAGCAACAGCAGCAGCAACAGCAGCAACAACAGCAACAGCAGCAGCAGCAGCAGCAGCAGCAGCAGCAGCACGCGATGCCACCCCCGCTGCAGCCACAGCACTCGCAGCAGCAGTACGTAGCTAAGCTGGCTGCAGGAGGCAGCACTTACAGCAGCACGCATGCCGCTGTGGCAGCAGCAGGAACAGCAGCAGCAGCAGTAGCAGCAGCGTCGCGCACTGGCATGCTGAAAGGCGTTGGCATTGGGCCAGGAACAGTGAGCTCACACCAGCAACTACAGCAACAGCAGCACTACAACCATCAGCCGCCTTCACAGCAACAGCAGCAGCAGCAGCAGCAGCAGCAGCAGCAGCAGCAGCAGCAGCAGCAGCAGCAGCAGCAGCAGCAGCAGCAGCAGCAGCAGCAGCAGCAGCAGCAGCAGCAGCAGCAGCAACAGCACCGTTTTGCACGTCACTCAAACGGCGCGGCCTCAATGGGCCCTGGTTTGGTCCAACACGCTGCAGCAGCAGCAGCTGCCGTGGGCCTTGTGGCCAGCACAAGTGCTGTCAGTGTCGCAGGCGGGGCGCATCGGTCTACGGCAAAGGCGGTTGGCGGCAGCAATGGCGCCCCAGCGCCACGCCGTACCAATCAGGGTGCATACATGTCCCCATACTCGCGCAGAGCCTTTCTGCAGCGGGGCGGTGATGGATGATGTTTCTCTTCCATATACTTGCTTGTTTGCTGCTGTCTGCGCTTGTTTTGGTTGTGTTAATCAATATACTACATGCTTGTTCCATGCAGCACTTGCACAGCAGAGTGCCTGCTGTGAGGACACGTCTGCTGTAGGGTCACAACATGTGCAGCGCATATGCCGTAGTATCATCAACGTTCTACGGGAGCTGTGCCGGCCGACGGAAGGGCTGCGCGGGCCCGCCTGGGTATTGGCGCGCGGATACCTCAAAACCTGACGTCGGAAACATTTGGTCTCTAGCTTGTGTGCCTTGTACGGGCTTGTGCCCGCTTATTTCGGCTTGTCACCAACCTCGCTTGCGGGCA
>NW_014010056.1:3719-6302 GCF_000611645.1 Monoraphidium neglectum
CAAGCACTTGTACACAAGCGCGGCTTGTGCAAAGGGACTTGCGGACAAGCGGGGCGCTTGTTGACAAGCGGCTTGTCAACAAGTGAATTCCCCTTACAGCAAGCCCACACAAGCTGGCACAAGCTCCTGCTGCCGCCGTGACTGTACCTAGGCCAAATCATGATTTTATGTTACCATTGACGCATAGACATGATAGCAACGCAACCCAGGCTTCTAAGATGCCAGTCAAAACCAGTAGCAGACACGCATGCACACAGGTGCCGGCCGGTGCACATTGCAGTGCGTAACTAAGGCGGTGCTAGAACATCAAGCAGCGTGCACGTCTTGCGAAATGCTGTTCAATTATGGGAACAGGCATACAGCAGTTGTTTAACAAGTACAGGCGTACAACACCAACAAGCCGCCGGCACATCTTGCTGAGCACATGTTGCCGCCAGAGCTCAGCTGCAACACGTCGCATTGCCGGGAACGTCCAAACTTCTGTTCGGGACTGTGAGGGGCGCGCCGTTCTTCATTTCTCGCGTGCGCGCGCACTGCCATGTGCCGCGGCTAAAATTGGGACTTGGCTCGAAGTATGTGGGGATGATCAGGATACTTCAAGGCTGATAGTTGCCAGTGCGCTGCAGGCAACGGGCGAAAAAGCAAACATGTGAGTATCTGACAGCGTTCAGAAAATGTAGGTCGGCATGCTGCGCACAGCGCATTGCGCGCGCTGTCCCTGGCAGAACCGCATGTTAATTCTGCCGCATTCACATGTCAAGGAGCGAGGCCCGGTTTGCAGGTGGCCAAGGCACCTTGATGCTAGATACTGGCATCAAATGGAGCTTGTCATAGGATCTACCTTCTTTCTTCCTTGTGCGCCGGTGCTGGGTGGAAATGGCCCCAGTTATCACTCTTGCAGGAGGCTGGTGTCATCCTGAGTGCCTGAGTCTTAGTGCCGGCCACGACCTTCAGCAGTTGGTCGAGAAGGCGGTGCGAACAGTGGCTGCATTGATGACTGGAGCAGGCGAATCATGCTTGTTGGAGTGGTCAAGGTTGCCTTGGGCTCCATGAGTGGTAGGTGCGGCATTGCACCACTTCAAAAAGGCAGCCCGCCCCAATGGCCAGCCCAGCGCATCGCGCACCTCAATTTGGAACTGCTTAACTTCATCAACTTATTAGCCACGCTGCCATGACGCGAGCCGCCGCGTAGGCAAAGGTCGACCTTCACATCATCCCTGCCGGGCTCACAATAGCAGGATGTGCCCGATACCGGGTGCTCTGACATATCTATACTCATTATCTTTCATGCAAACGATGGCGAGCTGCATCTGGCCGCAGCACTGCAAGCTGGAGCTCGCGCACTGCAAGCTGGAGCTCCGGCGGCATGATCTGTGGTGTTGCTTGACGCTTCTGAGCTGCTGAAGTGCATTTCCTATCAATGTGATCAAGGGCGCATTCGTGTGATGGTTTGAGATATGTTTGGGCAGCAGAGGATCATGTGCTCAGAAGGTAGGTGCCTGTTGGGCTGGCAGGAGGCTGGAAAAACTTGATCATTGAGCAAAATTAACGGGGATAAGCGCATAGCCTAGTGTCAATACTTAGGTGAGCCCTCATACACCACGGTGTAACCAGATAACCCCAAGCTGCTGCCCGACTTGCGCCCCAAGCTGCCGCCCCCCCCCCCGCAGCACCGACGCAAGCGGTATCCCCACAAAAATGAGGCGACCGTGATGCAGGCCGCATAAAATTTATCGAGACATTAAAGTATATTAAATTATGCGGGACTCGCTGCCAAAGTCGCCCGTTCACGCTTTGGCCGGGCAAGCCTCGCCCGGCTTGCTCGCAGGCTGCCCCGCTTGAGCAACAAGCAGCAACAAGCGGACCGGCTTGTCCACAAGCCATCGCAAGCCGGCCGGCTTGCGATCAAGCAGATCCGGCTTGTCGGTCAACAAGCGGCCACAAGCCGCGACAACTCGGCTTGTGGGTTCTCGCAATCCAAACTCAATTACCATAAGCTACGGCCAAATGTTTCCGACGTGCCCGGTGGGCATGTTGCGCCGGTCTGCCACCAGCACGCCGACGACACCACCGTGCACACGGCCACAGCCGCGGATGCCGCTGTAGCCCTTGCCGAAGCGGCGCAGCCGTTCTGTTCCGCAACGGGGTCGGTGCTGAACGTCGGCAAGTGCGAAGGCCTCACGCTCGGCTCCCACCCGCCGCTTGAGGGGCTCCACGCCGGCACGGGCGTCACTTTCCGCGGCCCCGCAGACACCATCGGACACCTCGGCGTGCTTCTCACCAAGGGCGACCGCGACGCCGCGGCCGGCCGGATGTGGCAGCGCTGCGTTGACGCCGTGGCGGCGCGCGCCCGCCTCTGGAGCGGCGTTGACCTGTCCCTGCTCGGGCGGCTGCACATCGCCAAGTCCACCATGGCGTCGACCGTGGTACACATCGCGTCATTCGTGGGGGCACCCGAGCGGCAGGCCGCGGCACTTCAAGCCTTCATCGACGGCTACATCTACGGCAAGCCCACCAACCCAGCCACCGACGACAGGCCCCTGATCCACCACCCGCCCAGGGCGGCCATGTGCCCGCCGCGGG
>NW_014010055.1:0-3494 GCF_000611645.1 Monoraphidium neglectum
CTCGCGGCCGCCGCGGGCGCGCCCGCGGCGCCGCCAGGCCTGGCCATGCCGCCCCCCGCCGCGGCCGCCGCGGCTGCCGCCGCCGCGAACGCCTTGATGGGCAGCACCGCCGGCCGCGCCGCGCCGTCCAATGCATCCCACAGCCTCACGGTGCCGTCGTAAGACGACGACAGCAGCGCGGCCGGCGCGGAGGGGTGGGGGCAGAAGTCCAGCAGGGTGATGATGTGCGTGTGGCCCAGGAGGACCGACACAGGGTGGCCCAGGGATCCGTCCTGCGAGGAGACGGCCCAGGCGTTGGCGGCCGGCAGGGCGTGGCCGGGTGTTTCCGGCTGTCAGCAGAAGCCGTGTCAGGGCGCGGCGCCGCAGCGAATCGCCTCTGCCAGCGCCACAGCGGGCGCTCGAGACACGGGGTCGCGCGAGCCCGGCTCGCTGCCGAGACCCTCTCAGGTCCGCTACAGGGGTTCTCAAAAAGAGGGCAGCACCAGCCGCCGCACCTGGAGGTTCCAGACGCGAATGCTCCTGTCCAGCGACCCGGAGGCCGCCAGGCGGTTGTCCCCCGAAACCGCCAGATCAGTCACCTCCTGATCGTGGCCCCGGCAGGACGCGCGCAGCAGCCCCGTGCGCACGTCCCAGATCTGCGCGCGGCGCGCGCGTGCGTCAGAGGAAGCAAGGTGGGTGCGCTCCGCGGCGCCAGGAGGGCGCGGGATACTGCGTCCAAGGCATTGAACACCACGCGCTCTTAGTTTGGTGCCGGCTGCTGTCGCCCGCTGGGCGACTGTTTTCATTGTTTGGACGGCTGCACTGCACGGCATGCATAGGGCCGCCGTGCGATCGCCCGGCTGCGCCAAAACCACGCAGCAGTTTGACCGCCGATGACTGACCTTGACTAGGTAGTCATCAGCGCCGGTGATGACCAGCCCGCCCCGCCGGTCGAATGCGACGCAGTACACTGCAAGGCGGTGGCCGCGCACCGTCGTGTGCCGCTGCATGCGGCCCGCCACAAAGGACGGCGGCGGCGCCGCGCCGCGCGCCGCCGCAGCGCCCGCCTGGCGCAGCAGCAGGCACTCCGGGAGGGCGGCGGACGCGAACGGCGCGCGGAGGGCGCGGGGCGGCGGCGGCGGGAACGCGGCGGCGAGGTGCGGGATGGTGGCAAGGGGGCCTTCCGCGAGCAGGGAGGTGAGGCCCTGCGGGGGACGAGCCAGGGTGGAGCAGCTAAAGGTTGCAAGGCCGCGTTTGCGAGGGCAGCGGGTACAAGGGCCGTGCTTCGGGTCTTGCTGACAGCCAAGACTAAGGTCGACCCTGGGGGCTCACCGCCGCGCCGGGCGCGCCGCACAGCCGCTTGGCCGCCAAAACTTGCTGCAGCAGCTGCGGCAGCGCGTCGCCCGGGAGGTGCGGCTGGGCGGCGGCAAGCCGCCGGTACGTCTGGGCTGACGCGCCGCCTGGCGGCAGCCGGGACGCAGGGCGGGTGGTTGGTTAGCGGGGGTGCGGGTGCGGCGAAGGTAGTTGGTGCTTTATCCATTCGGCCGGCAGCAGCCAAGTAGCTGGGCGGGGCTTGCGGCTGCTGCTTCTGCTGCTGCAGGCGCCGGCGCAGTGCGGGGCTGAAGAGAAGCCGGGCAGGCGGCCGCATGCACCGCTCTGGTGAGATCGCTGTTCGAGATTGGTTGCTCACAGTCAGGCTCGAAGCTGGGGCAGCATGAACGCGCCGCGATTTCGCCTCAACGCAACAATGAGCTGGCATGCCTCATTTCAGAGAAAAGCGCTGCGCACCTCGCACGTCGTGGCGCTTTGGCAGCAGCCCCAACGCCTCCGCCTCCCTCTGAAGGGCAGCTGCCGCCCCGCTGCACGGCCCCGCCGCCAGCCAGTGCAGCACGAGCTGCATGACCTCCCCCGCATCAACATGTGGCGCATCGGCACCACTGACATCCTGCACGGGGGGCTGCGCGATGGACAGGAGGGCGGCAGGTGGTGGTGGGAGCCTTGGGGCTCCCTAGCGGCAGGGGCACCAGCACGAGCTCAGCTGCACGCGCAGCAACAGCACTGGATGCAGGCAAGGAGTGTAGGCACGCGCTGCAGTCGTTCATGATTACCAGGCAGCGACATGTTTGCCGCGTCGATTCATATGCACTTTAGCCTCATTGCAGCCTCACCAGCGACTCCATGCCACAGTTCGAAACTCGATCCCGAGCCGAGCCCCTCAGTCCGTCGGGGCGCCACCTTTGCAAGCCTCAATTCAACATTTAACAGCAGTTTGCAGCTGTGCTTGCAGATCACCGGCTAAGTATACCGGTAATTCGCTCCGCCTGCATTGCTTATTGGCGGCAACTTCAACCAAGCTCAACACAATTAGGTCAATATGAGGGCAGCTTGAGCTTTGAAGCGCCATATCAGGTCAACTCAGACACCGCACCGATCGCTGCGTCACCCGACATTGTCACCAACTGCGACAGGCCAGCTGCTTCTCAATGGGAAGCCGTGCACAGGATTTGGCAGGACGCTTCTAGGCTGGCTGATCCCTCGCAATAAAAGCGTATGTTGCTGATCAATCTGTTAAATTCTGCCTGCAACCAGAGCCGACCGTTGCGCAGCCCGGCCACCATGAATATCCATTGTTGAACCCGCTCTGCTTGGGCAGACGGTGACAGACGCTTGGCTGCTTTGGTGTGCACAGTTCCTTGTCTAGCTGCCTCATTATGCTGCAACACACGCCCCAGAAATCCACTAGCTGTCACATGACGGCTGGCCATACCCAAGGCCACTCCAACACCCTGCCTTGAGCAAGGCATGAGTCTTACAGGCACATAAGTATGGAGAACATGCAGAAGCCTGCAAGAAGGAAATTGATATTGCCTGCAGATTCGATGAGAAACCACAGTGTTGAGCAAAGTTGGTCGCCCGGGGTGCAAATGCCAAGCATATGCGCCAACAACCTGCGCCTCCGCCCGCTGGAGGTGCCAGCCCCTGCAACCCACTCAGGCCCAACCTCGACAGCCAACAGCGCCTTCTTGCGTTGCTGTGGACGTTGAAGCGCTGCTCTGCCTGGATTCTTCATCATCATCTGCTGCTGCTGCTGCTGCTGCTGCTGCTGCTGCTGCTGCTGCGGCGGCGGCGGCGGCGGCGGTCGTGGCGGCAGCGGCGGCGCCCCCGACCATTGTCGCCAACACGGGGGCCGCAGATACTCCTGCAGCTGCTGCCACTGTGCCGTTGCCGCCGCCATCGCATCCTATCAATCTTGATGCTGACATAGCCGCATCGTGGCAAGCGGCAGCCACGCACGGCTGACAGGCATCTGCTGTGTTTGCAGCCCCGCCCGCCGCACCGACCGCCTATCCGCGAACCACCACACGCATCCAGCCCCTTCAGAGCCCTGCCCTGCCATGGCCGCCGCTGCCGCCTGCCGCCTGCCGCCTGCCGCCTGCCGCCTGCCGCCTGCCGCCTGCCGCCTGCCGCCTGCCGCCTGCCGCCTGCCGCCTGCCGCCTGCCGCTGCCGCCTGCCG
>NW_014010055.1:3678-6260 GCF_000611645.1 Monoraphidium neglectum
CCTGCCGCCTGCCGCTGCCGCCTGCCGCTTCCACCTGCCGCCTGCCGCTCGTCGCTGCCGCCTGCCGCTCGTCGCTGCCGCCTGCCGCCGCCGCCGCTGGCGGGCCGCTCACAAGAACGCGAGCGGCTCCACCGACAGCGACAGCGCCGGGCTGCTCCACTCCCTCCACCCGGCCCCGTGCGCCCGCGTGAACGCCGCCGCCGCAACCACGCCGCCCAGCCGCAGCCGCAGCTCGCCGGTGCGCTCCGCCACGTCGTACGTCGCCGCCGCGCGCCCCAGCTGCCCAATGCGCTTGCTGACGCCGACCGTCGGCGCGGGCCGCGCGAAATCGTGGCTGGCCTCAAGCGCCCAGCCGCGTATGCGGTGCCGCTCCTGGTTCTCGTCCTCTGCAGGTACCAGCAGGTTGTACAGCCGCTGACTCAGCGGGATCTTCCAGACCAGGCCGGGGATCAGGTGCTGCAGGCGGTAGTCCACGTAGTCCGCAGCCCAGTTGACCACGCGCCCGAGGTCCAGCCGCGCGCCGACGCGCGTCGCCGCGAGCAGCTGCCGCCGCCGCGCCTCGTGCTCGACCCACACTGCGTGGCGGCCGCCGTCGTCCACGGGGATCTCGACATTGCCGGTCGCCTCGTCGTACACGTCGTCGCGCCACTCGGGGCCGGGCAGCGACACGGCGGCCCGCAGGCGCGCGGCGCGGTCGACGGGGTCCAGGTGCAGCGAGAGCGTCGCGCGCTCGGTGAAGGTCTCGCCGCTCCACGCGAAGGACAGCTCGGGCCGCCGCTGCAGCACGTCGTACGACACCGCGGCAAACTGGTCCTCCGCATACTCCTGCGCCACCGTCAGCTTGAGGCTGGCCAGGCGCCCGCGCGACGTGGACACGACGGCGAGCGGCGCGTCCTCACCGCCCTTGTAGGTGAGGTTGGACGCGCCGAGGTGGAAGGCGAACGCCTTGCTGCGGAGGTTGATGCCCAGGTCGCCGACGCCCTCGACAACGCCCCCATAGTCGACGGCGTCGAGCGCGTCAAAGCCACGGCGGACGGTGAAGTTGCAGCGGGCCGCCACGGATTGGCTCTTCTCGCGCCTGCCGTCCTGGAATGCCGCGCCCAGATTGCGCCAGTCCCACGGCAAAAAGCTGACCCCATCTAGGAAGTCGAGCTTGTTGCTCTCTGGATCTTGAGCCATTGGGCAAGCTTAATATATAAGGATGGGACTGGGTGCCTATAAAAGGCAGCCGATGCCCCTGCCAGATCGTCCTCGACGGCCTGCGGCTGCTGCTTGCTTTCTCTATGCGTAGGGTACAAGGAGGTGTTTTTCAGATACGTTAGAATGTCGGTGGCATACAATGCGGGGTTGTAGGCTGGTGTGTGACTGTTGAGCGGGGTGCAGCAGCAGGGGCAGCAGCTGCTGCTCTGACTGCTCTGGCACAGATCACCGCAGTGACCCCGTGACTCTTCTCGCTTGTACGTGAGGCGAGTCGACAGTGGTCCTGAAATCTCTTCACCAAGGTCTTATTTCGTGGTCAGTAGCCATCAGCAGCAGGATCCGACTTAGACGCACGAATAGCTGCCAGCATGAGGGGCAGCGCGCAGTTGCTTGTATCGCATCTACGCAGAGCTCTGTCCACCAGCAGTGGTGCATGCAAGGCGAGCGTGGGGCCTACAGGGACGTTCCCCGCGTGGCTGGGCCCCTCGGCCAGCACGCGCGTCTCTACTCCTCTCACCAAGGCGCTTCCGGGGACGCATCAGAAGAATGGATACGCGGTGCCTCTGGAGCCGCCGCCGACAAAGGTCACAACGCTGCCCAACGGCGTGCGGATAGTCAGCGAGGCGACGACGGTGAGCAACAGACCGGCAGGAGCTGTACGCGGGCCCCTCTGCTCCTGCATCAGGGAATGTGTCGGCAGGCGATGCAGAAAGGGCTGCATTGGCTGTAGCCCTTACTAACCTTGCGAAACCACGCAGGGGCCGATATCCAGCCTGGGTGTGTACGTCAACTCAGGCAGCATTTATGAGACCCCCGAGACCTCTGGTGTGCACCCACTGGCACAGAGGCGGAGGGAGGGCACGCGCGCCATTATCACAGCAACAGCTGCACAAGCTTTGCCGACCCCTTGGCATGGGGCTAGCAGGCAGCTGAGAACAGGGGCTTGCTCGCCAGCCCACCGCACGCAGCCTGCTGGCATTGAGGTGTGCTTGTGTGCACGCCCTTCACACGCACCCCTGCACGCCTGGGCGCACATCAACCCCAGGCGCATCCGCTATCCTGGAGTGCCTGGCGTTCAAGACCACCAGGCATCGGGACAGCCTGCGCATCATGAAAGAGGTGCGCATGGCAGGAGCGCAGGCGGCCGCCACGGCAGCACAAGGTCCCGGCCGCCACATCGCGGGCGGCCCCTGGGGAGCGCAGCTTCCTTCCTCTGGCGGCGCGGGCGGCCTGGGCAACCCCAGGCAGCAGCTTCAGCTGCCATGTGGTGACGGTCGAGGATGCGGGCAGCAACGCCCAAGGTGGCAGCTGGCAGCCCTGGCTTGAGGACGCGTTGGTGTCAACAACCGCCTCTTACACCCATCCCCCATGCTCTACCACAC
>NW_014010054.1:0-4990 GCF_000611645.1 Monoraphidium neglectum
GCGGCGGCGCGAGCTCGAGCGGCGCGCGGCGGGCAGCCCGGCCTTGGAAGCTGTGATGAAGCTGACTGGCCTGGCGGCGGTGAAGGAGCGGATGCTGCAGCTGCGGGATGAGGTGAGTCCTTCGGTGATCTGGGGCAGGTGCGTTCGACCACGCGCCGCCAAAGGCGCAAGCGCAGCTGCTGTTCTCGGGCAGCCTCACCCTTAGGCAGCTCACGAGTGTGTTGCGCCTGCAGGGTCCCGCTCTCACCGCCTGCTGCTGCCGCCGCACCCGTGGCATCGCGCTGGCCGTCCAGCTGGGCTGACTCGTGATCGCGTGATTCAAATATGTGTTGTTGACAGGTGGAGCTGGACAAGGAGCGCGGCCGGCCCCCAAACTCCCGGTAAGCAAGACGCCAGCCAAAGGGCGCCGCTGCTGAGCACGTTGTGAGTCAGCAACAAGGACAATGACAGCAGGGGTAGGGGGGCCACGCTGCGTGTGGGCGCCACACGCCACAATGTGAGATCAGAGGCCTGCACTTTGCAGCTCCTTGGCGGCCGTCTGGCTTGAGCCCCGTGCACGTACAGTGTCGACACACGACACTCTGCTGTAATTGGCCCACACTCTGACGGACAAGTATCATGTGCCTCCACCCTGATCAAACACCCTCATCCCCCAACCCCAGCAATGCTAATATCCGCTTTTACGGGAACCCCGGTGGGTCATGAAGCCAACTTACTCACACCCTGGCAGCGCCGCATCAGCCTGGCTCAGCAGCCAATTCTCAGCTGCGGCCGTAGGTTCAATCGCGCCAGCTGGCGCAGCCTGATCTGCGGTTTGCTGCCCCCTCTCAACCCTGTTGCTGCTGATGATCTAAACCTGGTCAGGGGCCCTGCAAGCCGGGCCCACACAGCAGCTACCCGCGTCCTCCAATGCAGCAAACCCATGCTTTCCCGCGCCCCCCTCCAGGCACCGGCAAGACCACTGTGGCGCGGCTGTACGCCCAGCTCCTGTCAGAGCTCGGGGTCCTGCCCACACCTAAGCCGCCGCCGCCCCCCCAGCCGCCCAAGCAGCAGCTGTACGTCGGCTACCCCTACGCGCCGCCCCCGCCGCAGCCGGCGCCGCCCAAGGCGCCGCCCAAAGACGGGCCGGCGGTGGTGGAGACGAGCGGAGCCAAGCTGACTAAAGCTGACCTGCAGAAGGCGCTGGATGGTGACCTGGCGGAGGGGGGTGTCCTGTTTATTGACGAGGCATACCAGCTGAACCCTAAGACCAACCCCCTGGGCGGCCGCGAGGTGGGCGCAGGGGCAGGCGGCCGCACGGAGCGGACTGTTCTGCCCGGCTGCTTCTCTGTCCTGCGACAAAATGCTGTTGCGTGGAGAGTGTGTTCAGGCTGTCGGTGACCTAGGCCGGCAGCTGCGCTTTTTCGTATATCATGTTGGTTGATTGTAGTGTTGCTGCAGGTCTGTATCCATATCATCAAGCCGCCCCGCCCAAACACCTCAGCCTGCCACTCTACACCCTCACCCCTGCGCCACTCTATCAAACAACCCCGCGGAATACCCCGTCCAACCATCCCACCCAATGACATGCCTTGTCCACTCCACCCCGCCCAACCATTGGTTGGGTCTAGCAGCCCCGCCGCCGACCATTTAGCCCAACGACCCCGTGAACGCGCCTCACCAAGCCCATCTCCCCCCAAACACACACACATACACAAACAAAACGAACCACATTGCACGAGCCCAGGTCCTGGACCTGCTGCTGACTGAGGCTGAGAACCGGCGCGGCAAGCTGGTGGTGGTGCTGGCCGGCTACAGGACCCCCATGGAGGAGCTCATGGCCTACAACGAGGGCCTGCCCAGCCGCTTCCCCGCCGTGTTCACCTTTGAGGACAACAGTGAGCGCGGCAGCGAGTGTCCGGAGGGAGGGGGTTGCGAGGACGGGCGGGTGGGGTCGGTGGTTGTGGCGCCGCGAGCGCAGCACAGGGGAGTGAGGGGGAGGGGCTTCCGCTGTACAGTCGTTGTCAGCAAACAAAAGGTTTTTGTGGGTAAAACAAGCTTGTCCCGTGAGGCAGTCATTCTCAGGAGCAGAGGGATGCTCCCAGGGTGTTGCGGACATCACCGACATGCTGTTGGGCAACGCCATGCCCCCGCAACACGACCGTGCATGCAAACCGCCTGCAATGCGTCCGTGCATCCAAAACCGCCTGCGGCACTGCCATGCATCCAAAAACGCCTGGCCCCAGGCGACGAGGAGCTGTGCGAGATCTTCATGGGCATGATGGCGGCCGACAAGTCAGGGTTCAAGCTCGAGGACGAGCGCTGGGCGCGCATCGCGACGCGCAGGTGGGGGGTGGTCCAGGTGTTGTCCGGCTCAAGCCTTCCGCCGGTGTACGCCACACGTCATTCAGGTTTCTTTGTTGCAAGCAAATCTGGACATTCATTATGATAAAATTCTTAAGTCCGGTTTAGTCTGATAGGCCAGACAGCCAACGTGGCCTGCTGTGGTCTGTGTCTTATGCGTAAGTACCAACCTCAGCTTCAACACTTGAATGCCTGAATCCGCCCCACCATCTGCACTCCAGCCTCCTTCCCTGCTCCTGGCCTGCCCCCTCCACCACATGCCCAGGCTCGGCCGCCAGCGCGACGCCGGCGGCGCCGGCTTCGGCAACGCGCGCGCAGTCCGCAACCTGTACGAGCAGTCCATCGCCCGCCAGTCCGCGCGCGTGCTGGCCGAGAGGCGCGAGGGCGGCGCGCCCGACCCCCTGCTGCTCAGGAGGGACGACCTGCTGGGCCCCAAGAGGCTGGACGCGGGGGGCAGCAAGGCGCTGCAGGAGCTGGAGGCAATGAGGGGGCTGCGGCGCGTGAAGGAGTCGGTGCAGACGCTGCTGGGCCTGATCGAGTGCGCTGGCTGTGGAAGTACTGGGCTGGTCTGCCGCCATCGCGAGCGTGATGCGTTCGTTTGGCTGCAAGCTAAAAGCCACATACTACTGTGCGTCATCGCACTTGCAGCAATCCCCGCTCCCTTGGCATTATTGCGGCTTCGTGGACCCGTGCGCATTGCCTCATCCGTCTGAGCGCACGTGCCCATTGCTGCCCGAGGCGACCCCCCTCCGCCCCTCCCGGACTGCCCGTGTGTGCATTGACCGTGGTCAACCCTCAGGACCAACGCTGACCTGGAGGAGCAGGAGCGGCCCCTCAAGGAGGTCTGCCTGAACCGCGTCTTCCTGGGCAACCCCGGCACTGGTGGGCGGGCGCCTCTGGGTTTGACTCAATAGCTGAGCCATTTTTTGTGGTTGTTGGTCTGGAGTGTGGTTGACAAATGGTCGGCTACACGTCGCGTTCCGCGGCAGGCCGAGCAACTCTTCTTGCTGGGGGACCCTCGCGGCCTGGCTTGGTGGCTTGCAGTCACTGGCAAGCGGCTGCCTGCCGTCTGCGCGGCACGGTGGGGTGCGGCGCTGGGATACTCTAAACACATGCAAGCAGGCGGCTCTCAGACAGCAGACGTCGCCCTTCATCCAACCTCTCGTCCTCGATCAACCCCGCCTGGACACAGGCAAGACCACAGTGGCAAGCATCTACGGCCGCGTGCTGCGGGACCTGGGGCTGCTGTCAAAGGGCGAGGTCCTGGTCAAGGTAGGGCGCCGGCGAGTGCTCCACATGATCTGTGTGCGGAGCGCACTCGTCGGCAGGAAACCGTGCAACGCGCCTGCACAAACTCTGAATAGGCGCGCGGCACGCGGACGTGGAGTACTACGTGGCAGTGCCACTGGTGACACTGGCGCTGAATCGCGCAACGACGATCCACCTCATGTCTGATGCTGATCTGGCGGCGCCTCGTGCCTGCCGGCCCAGGTGCCGGCGGACTTTGTGGGGTCCGCGCTGGGCGAGAGCGAGAAGAAGACGGCCGCCATCCTGGAGGAGGCGCGCGGCTGCGTCCTCGTCATCGACGAAGCCTACGGTGGGCAGGGCACCGACGCATGGCGTTATCTGGGGAGGAGGGGGTGTGGACGCCGCCCGCATCTGGCCGGGCCCGGCAGTTGAAGCGTGTGGTGATTTGGCGTGCAGGGAGCTTGCCCTGTTTCTGCGTGCTCACAAGGAGCGCGTGCAGGCGGCGGCCGTGCTGCGCCGCTGACGCTGGGCCGCGACCGCGACGCCGTCGCCACGCTGCTACAACGTCGCAGGGCTTCACACAACGGCCGGCTCCAAGGACCCATACAGGGTAGGTGTTGCAACGTGGTGCCCGGTTTGATATGAATCTGTGCCCTTTACATGTTAGATTCTGGACGCCATGAGAAGGCGACCAGACACGCACCAGGGATTCACTTGGTAAACACATCGGCCCGTCCCTGCAACCCCGAACTGAATGGTGACCGACACTGGTGAACCTCCTCCTGTACGCCCCCCCCCACCCCGATACCGGCGCCAGGTCGCCGTTATTGACACCTTGGTGGCCAAGGTTCAGGGCGTGCCGGGTGACGACCGCTGCGTCCTGCTGCTCGGCTACAGGGAGCAGATGGAGGTGAGGCCCCCACCCCTGACGCGCCCATTCTCGTCCGCGACTGCCCCGCTCACTGGTGCGTTCTACACCAGGCAACGGCAACGCCTTTTGCTCCCTTGCCAAGCGCCGCTGGCCAGCCCTGGATGTGATGTCGCGCTAACACCCGGGGTCTGGGGCGCAGTGACCGCCTGCCGCCTGGCCCGCGTATCCTCCCCCAGGAGATGATGCGGGACGCCAACCCCGGGCTGGCCCGGCGCTTCCAGATGCAGAACGCATGGTGGGGGGATCGCATGAATCAATCTTCTCGCAGTTGCTTCGCAGACTTTTGCAGGCTGAGGCTGTGTCTGAGGCAGGCCGCCTTCTGCGGCAGAAGAACGACGCACGCTTGAAAACCTGCCGATTCACATGCCTGCGCACGCACGTTCGGCGGACATACGCACACACACACACATGCACATACGCGCACACACACACACACACACACACACACACACACACACACACACACAC
>NW_014010054.1:5510-6594 GCF_000611645.1 Monoraphidium neglectum
CACACACACACACACGCACACGTGCACTCAGGCACGCACACACGCACACACACACACACACAAACACACAAAAACACACAAAAACACACAAAAACACACACACACATGTGCATAAGCGTACATGCACTCTCAAACGCGATGTCACTTGCAAATACTGTACTCGGGTTTCCATATGTGAGATCATTAACAGCTCATCCACACCCAATCTCAACACACATCCGCACATATCAGCACACGTCGGCACACATTGGCACACATCCGAATCACCCGACATGCACACGCCCAATCCCCCCTCCCCCCCTGCCAGGGAGTTTGATGACTATTCCAGTGAGGATCTCTTCTTCATAATGCGCGCCGCAGCAAAGAAGAGGTGGGCCGCCGCTTTGATGCAGGGATATGCAAGCAGCATGACGAACAGTCGCACGTGCAATCAAGCAAGACAGAACGGGAGCGTGCTGGGGTCTGCACTTTCGCCAGCCGCTCCCTACCGTGCAGCCTCGGCAGCCGGTGGAAGGATGACAGTGCGCAGCCGTCCTGCTCCCTCCTGCTGCATAGCAGCAATGCAGCGCCGCAGGCGGGCCGAACGACGTTCGGCCCATGCTGAACTCTCACTCCACGCTGCTTGTTTAGAACAATCCCCATGCACCCCGCTCCCTTCTCCCAAACCCACCCAAACCAGGTACGGCTGGGACCTCGGACACAACGAGCTCAAGGCCGGCCTGGCGGCCCTGGAGGTGGAGCGCCGCCGCCCAAACTTCGGCAATGCCGGCGCCGTCAACAACCTCCTCGCCGCCGCCGCGCTGCGCATGGAGGCGCGCACCAAGTCTCTCCCGCCGGCGGCCCGCGCCGACGCCACTCCCGTTCCGGCGGACTTTGGGGAAGAGCACGAGGGCGCGTCTGACCCAGGGGCGCTGCTTGATGATTTGGTGGGCTGCGCCGCGGTGCGGACCAAGGTGCGGCAGTGGCAAGCCACGATCATGGCGGCGCAGAGGCTGGGGCGGGACCCGCTGGAGAGCTTTGAGCTGAACTTCCTGTTCACCGGGTCCCCAGGTGAGCAGGCCGTGGGGGAAGGGGAGGGGAGGGG
>NW_014010053.1:0-1065 GCF_000611645.1 Monoraphidium neglectum
GTCCCGAGCAGCGGGAGGTGCGGGAATTGGGGGTTGGTGCCGGATCTGGGGCCGGGTGGGAGGGGCCGGGCGCATGCATGCAGAGGCGTGGGCGGCGGCCCCTACTGCATGAAGCCCTCTGACAATCGCAACGTCCATGACTCACCCCGGCCGCTGACTGCAGCGGCTTGCCCCCACGCAGCACAAACACACCCTGATTGCCAGCCCGGCCTACAGCACAGCCAGCCGTGAAAAGTGTACACTATTCAAAACATGCGCTGACATACGGCATGTCTGTTGATTGTAATTTGAACAAGCGCTCACCACCTCATTGAGGCAGGACTTGTAGGGGCTGGTCGCGCCCGTGATGGGCAGGCCCCTCACGTAGTCAAAGGCCGGGGCGCCGCTGGGGCCAAAGTACACCGGGCGGCCCCGCACCAGCATCAGCAGGCTGGAGGTTGTGTGTGTGTGTGTGTTTCCGTGTGTGTGTGTGTGTAGTTGCGTGCGTGTGAGTTTTGTGAAGTGCAAAGTCAGGAGGGTCGACACTAAACAAATTACTCATGGACATGCTGAGGATCTGATATCTGCGAATGCCAACATGTGGGGCAAGATAGTTGTGAGCCTCCGGCACATTCGCACAGACACTGCTGTCTGGCAGTGAGCTACCATACCGCTGAAGTCGCCCCTATGTACCACTCATAGAGGCAGGGCCCACACAAGCCTCCCTCCACACGCACACACACGTATGTGGGTGCACCCATGTGGGCCCCAGGTGTCACACATCCCAGGTGCCAATTCACAAAGATGTGCCCTCTCTCACGTGTCGAAGAGGCTGAATGCGTAGGAAGTGGGCGAGTGTACCGTGGCGATGACGGTGACGCCGCCGTCAGACAGCGCCTTGAGCACGGTGATGACCTGGAGTGTGAGACGTCAGTGATTGTGCGTGCGTGTGTGTATGCGCAGTGGTTGTGTTTCTGCATGTGTTTGTGTACGCTCGCGCGTGCGCTCCCGTGTGTGTGCGTGTGTGTGTGTGTGTGTGTGTGCGTATGTGTGTGCGTGTGTGTGCGCGCGTGTGTGTGTGTGTGC
>NW_014010053.1:1846-6852 GCF_000611645.1 Monoraphidium neglectum
GTGTGTGTGTGTGTGCGTGTGTGTGTGTGTGTGTGTGTGTGTGTGTGTGTGTGTGTGTGTGTGTGTGTGTGTGCGCGAGTGCGTGAGGGAGGGAGGCTGAGTGAAGAGAGTGTAATAGGTGGCCATAACCATGTTAAGTATTGCAGGTTGCGTTGCGCCGCCAGCTGCCAGCCCGCGCACCTCGTTTGCTGTGAAGCTGTCGAGGCCGCTGGTGGGCTCGTCCAGCATCAGCACCCTGGGGGCCACGGTGGTGGTGATGCGAATGATGAGGCCAACGGATTATATTCAGGCTTCAAGGTGATAGTAGAATGGAAACGGTAGTACTGTGGCAGAAGTGATCACAACTGATACAGTCCCCTCTGCCTCCCACGCGCTGTGTATGTGGCATCATCCGGCGCGCGGGTTCCGCGTGGCATGCCACATGGCTGATGTACTCGCAGCGCTGCGGTGAGGGCTGGGCGGGTGGCAATGGAGTTTAAAAGTGCAGCCTGGTGGACCGGCCCGCACCTGGGGTTGGTGATGAGCGCGATGCCGATGTTGGTGCGCTTGGCCTGGCCGCCGCTGATGCCCTTGGAGAGGGGGTTGCCTGCACAATCACGACGATCGAGGGTGCAACCAGAACAGCAAGCCACAAGTTTGAGGTCGTCGGTTGGCTAATGATCAGACAGGTGGCCCCTGACTTCATGTTGAAACGCTGCATGTCAACCGCTAGCTGTTGGGTGTGTCCAGGGACACCCACGCCTGACGGGCGCAGTCGCGTAGGAGCGTCGCTGCCATCTGGCGCAGGCAGCCCCGTGTCGCGTCAGCGCTCGTTGAGGCAACCGCGTGGCCGCCCCTGAGCCCAAGGCAGGGTTAAGGCTTCTAGCCCTCGCTACCATACCATCTGTGGTTAGGGTGACAGTCCAACAATCTGAACCCCCAGCTTGCGTCCGTGCAATACAGACAGGTGGACACATGTTCCGTCATAGTGACCACTAAGCTCTGACATGCCGGGTCCGAGTGACTCCTGTCGGGGCCTGCGCAACTCCTGACCAATGTACATGTAATCTGTTACCTTGGACCCGAGCAACAAACTGTGATCTCACCGATCTTGACCTTCCTGCACTCCGCCAGAGCCAGCGTCTCCAGCAGCTCCTGCAGCGGGCACAGGGTGCCGCGGCGCGCGCAACCTCGGATCGCACCATCATGGGTGCGCGGCAGACACCCCGCTTCAAAGCGCGTGCGTGGCGTCGGCGCACCGCCTGTGTGTTTCGCAGTCGGCTCGGACCCCTAACCCTGATCTCAGTACCCCCACAACTTCCATGCAGGAGCCAGCGCTCGCTGTCCAACCCTGCCCAGGGCGGCGCTGGAGCCTTCAAAGCCACAGTGCCGAGGAGGCATGTGTCTAGTGCCGGAGCTGGAAACCCCGTCGACAAACGCGGCGACGGAGGGGCCGTGGGGCCACAGCGTTGCGGCGGAGGCGGCATGCTAGTACGACGCAGCGCTGGCGGCTCAAGCATGGCTCAAGCATGGCTCAAGCTTGGCAGGCGTGACGGCCGAGCCGGCAGCTCGGCCGGCGCGGGTGGCGGGGGCTTGGGCGCGACCACGCAAGCGCACCTCGACAGCCGCGCGCTTGGTGGTCCTGCTCTCTGCCAGGGGCCTTTTGAGCTCCGCCGTGTACAGCAGCATCTCTTCAACAGTCAGCATGGGCAGCAGCGTGTCAAACTGCTCCACCTGCGGGGGGCGCGGTCGGAGGGGCCGGTGGGACGGGGCCGGTGGGCGGGTGGCGTTTGTCGGCGCGCCGACCAGATGCACTGAACATATTTTGGTTGGGTCGGACCGCAAATTACGCATTGAATCCACTGCAAGTATGGCAGCCAAGGCGTGCTTGAGGCTGGCCACCCCTGGGGTCACCAAAGGGACTTGATTTCGCGTGGATTCCGGCCCAGGCGTCCCCGCCGCTGCAGCGCAGCAAGGCCAGGTGCTGCCGCCGCCGCCTTCCCCTGCACTGCACCAAGCTCTCCCTACCCACCCTCCTCCCCCCCAAACATCGTTTACAACAGGCCAAAACCCCTGGGGCAGAGCCGCCACGGGAAGCCGGGGGGTCGCCCGATCTCATGCCAGATCTCACGTATCCGGTGAAGCGCCGCAGGAAGGGCCGAGTTGGCCGCTGGCCGGCGAAAAGGATCTCCCCCCGGACCTTGCCCGTGGACTTGCGGCCGGCAAGCAGATCAAGAAGGGTGGTCTTGCCGCTGCCGCTCGGGCCCTGCCGGCAGGTGCGCGGGCGGGCGTCGAGCAAATGGGGCAAGCGGCGCGAGGGCCGTTGACAGGGCTGATTGTGGGGCTGACCATGGGGCTGCTGATATCATAGGGCTGAATTTGTATGGCTAATGTATATAATTGGGCTGTTGACAACGCTATGCTGCACGCTGAGCGGAGGGAGCACAAAGGCGCCTCGTCTTTCAGCCAGCAAAGGGCACAAGCCGGCGCCGGCGCTGTAGACACGACCGTACCACCTGCTGGGAATGCAGCGCCCGCCCGCCCTGTAGGCCGTCCTTTCCTTCTGTCAACTTCCCACCGAGAACACACCCACCATCAGCACCGCGAGCCTCCCGGGCTCGAAGAAGCCGGTGACATCAGCGAGCAGCTGCTTCTTCTCACCCCTGCCCGCGTTGACGCGGTACGACAGCTCCTGATGGAGCAGGGGGGGAGTCAAAAAAACTCGTGGAACACGCCAGCAAAAGGGAGAACGCGTGAAACTAGCCGACGCTGGTAAGCACGGTTTGGTTGTGTCGCGCTGTGGTTGGGGAACTCCCTCATGCTCGAGTGTGGGCAGCGCGTCTCTCGGAGGGGGGGCTCCCGCAACCCTGCAGCCCTTGCCTATGCCCTGTCTGGCTTGCACCTTGATACCCCTCTCATCACACACATAGTTGGCCTGCTGTCGTCCACCCCTTCTTCTGTGCCACCCCTTTCCCCCCACGCCCCAAAACCTTGACCCCTCAAGGTCTTCACCTTGATGACTACGTCCATGCCACTCCACCGCGGCTTGGCGCCCTTGCCTGAGCGCTGCTGCTGCTGCTGCCCCTGCTGCTGCTTGCCTGGGTGTTTTTTATGGCAAGTCTGCTCCTCCCCATGCTTGTGCAGCTGCCCCTCCTCCACGTGATACGCTGGCCTTGGCGGACGCTGGACCCCTTGCTCCGCAGGCCCCTGGCCCTGGCTTTGGTGGGCCCGCTCCTCCTCCCCCTGCTGCTGCTGCTGCTGCTGCTGCTGCTGCTGCTGCTGCTGCTGCTGCTGCTGCTGCTGCTGTGTGTGTTCGCAATTATGCCAGTCGCGTTGACCCGCGCTTGTGTGCACCGCGCCCACGCCTGCGCCGCCGGGATGCTGCGCCTGCGGCCGCAAGTCGTGCAACGGATCACCGCCGCCACTGCACTGCTGCTGATGCTGATGCTGCTGATGCTGATGCTCCCGCAGCTGCCGCAGTTGCCGCAGCTGCGGCTGCAGCAGCGCCGGCGGCGGCGGCGTGTAGCGTTCGGTGTATCGCTGCGCCTCCCGCGCGCTGAGCTGCTGCTCGTGCTGGGCCGCGCCACCGCGGCCGCCGCCGCCGCCTCCACCACACGACTCGCTCCCGTGGCCAGCGCATCCATAAGATGCATGATTATGACAAAGGTATGACTCATCGAGGTATGCCGTCGGGGACTCCAGAGTCGTGGCGCTCCTGGGGGACGCATCCTCGGGCTCCGGGGCAGGCAGCTGCGCGTCCGGCGTCGGCGACGGCGTCGGCCGCCCGCTGCCCGGACGGTATGCGCCCGGGCGGTAAATTGTGCCCATTCGACGAAATAAATTGGGGTGTGCCTAAGCAAGTCGGGATCCCCCGCGGGCGGATCCGTGCTACAGTCCAAAGCGGTTTGTGATTTCGAGGCCGCGCCCTCGTTGCGACACAGCGCGTCAATAGAGCTGTGGTAAATAATTTATTGGTGGGTTTTTGAAAAGAGATACACCTGGATCTCACGAAATACAGGGTCTTGCATCAGCGTCATCACTCTGACCCCTGAGCTGGTGCATCCACCATGCGCGCAACTCCACCCGCAATGAGCACATCCCTTCACACGCATTGCTTTGCGAGCACAGGGATATCCTTTTACACCAATTTAGCAGACACCCAGTTTGAAATGGGCATTTTGGGATGCAGTCCAGTGCGTTGCGCACGCGGGCGCACACAGACGCTGGAGGCGGCAAACGAAGCGTGTGCGATCAACAGCTTCGGCTGATCAACTGATCACCAACTGTATCCGGCGCAACGCATAACATCGAGCCCAGGACACGTGACTAAACGCTCTTCCACAGCACCGTGCCTCCACAGCACTCGCCACGGCTCCGAAACAACACGGTGTGAAATCACCGCACCTGTGCCTGCTCAAATGCCAAGGCGTACCCCTTCACTCTGACTAGATCGACGAGCAAGCTAGCATCTCTACAGGCAAATGCACAGTGAGCGTAATGCCTGGCGCTGCGACGCGTGTGCACAGCCACACTGTGCATCAGCATACGGCACGATACCCACACGCCGACCCGAGTTTGCCGCCCTGAAAACAGCGTCGCAGCGCCTTGGTGCTTTCTCGGGAGGGGAAGGCAAAGTGGGTGCACAGCGACGCGAACTGCTTGGGTTCTGAATGCATCATGGACGCCGCGGGGCGGGGCCGCCCAGCTGCCTGTCAGCAACGGCTGAGCGTAGGGATACGACGCCCCTCCAACACGGTATCTACAAACTCGAAGTAGCTGCAATCATCTACTCAGGGCGATGCACTGCATAAAACACGCACGACCTCACTCATCACAGGTTCCGGCACACCGCCGTCGAGGCGCCCGGCGCGCTTTCATCACCCTGGCGACGCGCGGCGCCGAGGCGGCGGCGGCGGCGGCGGCGCGTGGCGCGCGCCCCGCTGCTCCGCGGTCGCGCGCCGCCGCCCCGAGCTTACGATTGGAGGGGCGGGCTCCGCGGATGCCGGCCAGGCCGGCAGGCGCAGCCC
>NW_014010052.1:0-2175 GCF_000611645.1 Monoraphidium neglectum
GCGCTGCCGCCCGGCGTGGGGGCGGTCGCGGCGGCGCTGGCGCCGGCGAACCGGCCGCTGATGCTGTTGTCATCGGGCATGCTGCTGACGTGGCGGCCGCCGCAGGCGCGACAGGTGTGCGCGGGACTTCGACCGCCCCGCAAACGGCGGCGCGAGGCGCAGCAACGCAATGCGAAGCAATGTGCAGCGTCAACGCGTCGGCCGCCGCACAGCGCTGTTCACTCGATCGACGCTCGCCCTCTCTGCAGCACGCACTCGCGGGCTCACGCAGCCACCCACGCTACCAGCTGCCCAAGCCCATCCCTTTTTACTCATTTTCAGATCCGTGCCGACACCAAATCTTGAATGTTCACACCCCGCAAACAGCCGTGGCCCCGCCCCTCCGCTCCACACCCACGCGCAGGCCGCAGACATAGCAGCGCTGCTCCTCACGCGCCTCTCGGCCGCCCTCTTCGTCTCCGCAAACGCCCTAGCCCTCCTCGGCGCCCCGCGGCCCGCGGCCCTCGGCCCCCTGCTCGCCGCGCTGATCGCGGGGCTGGCCCCGATTGACGGCAGCGCGCGCGGCTTCGCGCGCGGGTTCAGGCTCAACGAGCCGCTCGCAGCGGCGGCGGCGGACGCGTCGGCGCTGGTTTGCATTCCAGCAATCGTCCTCGCCATCGCGTGCGCGGCGGCTGCGGGGCTGCTGCCTACAACGACTGCCGGCGCGCTCGGCGGGCTCGCGCCGGGCGCGGCGGGTGAGGGGGGCCCTGATCGGGAACGAGGGCTGCCGTGCGCTGCTCGCCGCACATGCGCTTTTAGCTCGTCGCAGCTGCAAACATGTGAATGGAAATGGGGAGATCCACGTGAACACCGCCACGCATGAAGTTAGCGCAGTGATTCGCCCCTGCCTCCTTTGCGCCTGCCAGCCCTCTGCACCTCACCCTCTCACCTCCGCAACTCTGGACCGCCCTCCCGCCCCTGCCTGCTCAAATTCCAGCCGCGGCGACGCCATACGCGACCGGGCTGCTACTGGCCGCGGCGCTGCTGTGCGTCTCGGCGGGGCCGCTGCACGGCAGGCTGCGGGCCGACAGGAGGGTGAGGATGGTGTATGCAGGCGCGGGCGCGGGAGCCGCCGGGAATGTGGGAGTCGCGGGTGTGGGCGGCAGCGGCGCCTCTGGCCAGCAGCAGCAGCAGCAGCAGCAGGAAAAGCAGGAGCAGGAGCAGGAGCCGGGGTCCTATACAGGGGGCAGCGGCGGCGGCGGCGCACAAGGCGGGGAGGGGCCTCGCCAAGGCGACGGCTCGAGGGGGCCGCCGCCGGCCTCGGCGGCGGCGTGGGGGCGGCGGCGGGACGCCGGGCATTCCGGTCGTCCGGTGGGGCACCCCCGCGGCGGCTCCGCCCCCTGGGGTCTGCGCCTGGTGCGCCGACCGCTGGCCGCCGCTGCGGCGGCCGCGGCGGCGCTCCCTCGCGTGCCGCGGGCTGTGCGGCGGCCGTGGCGCGCGGGCGCACCGGCAGCCGCGCAGGCGGGCGGTGCCGGCGTTCGTGCCTTGTAACGATCATGCTTATCCAGTTGGTTGATGGTCAGGGAACGGAGTGATTGACGCGGCGTGGGGTGGGGTGGGAGGGAGCGTAATGCGGTGGAATGGTGGGTGGGTGGGTAGCTCATGTGGCACCTCCCATTTCACAGGCCAGGGAGGGACGATGGACAGTCTGCTGTCAGCTCGCCTGCCCTGGCCGCCCAAAACGCATGATGACCCAGGGTGTATGTGCCGAAGCGGTTCCCCACGTGAGCTGAGCCCCAGCCGGCCAGCGGCCGCTCGACGCGCTCGACTGCCGGGGCCCCGCCACTGGGGTGACTGCCCCACGCTGGGCCGACCCAGGACGCCTGGCGGCGTGGGGGCGGTGTGGGGCCCAGGCGTGCGGATGGGAGGGGGCCGGCGTGTGGGGGTTGCAATCTTGGTATGTCAAAATGGCACTGGGGGTGTGGCATTGCTGGGGCTGAGGTGATGGGGTTTAGGGCCAATCGAGCTAGAGGGGCATTGCTAATGGGGCGCTCCGCCCTGCGTGCCGCCACGCCAGGCGCGGACCTCGGCGGGCGACTCTGTGGGGGGCCGTGTGTTGCCTGATGTAGGCTATGTGGCCGCCGACGCGCCCTGATGCGGCCCCCGTTGATGATGAGCATGTCCGCGCCAGGGCGC
>NW_014010052.1:2768-6660 GCF_000611645.1 Monoraphidium neglectum
GGGGGGGGGGGCGGCTGCGCGTGGCTGGCCGCGCAATCGTGAAGTGCTCTGGCATGCCGCTGCGGGCCCGCAAAATGAGCGGCCGAAGTTCATGGTAGGAAAGGGGCCCGAATGGTTTGTCCCGCGACTGAGGAGCGGGTGTTGTGCGGTGTATCCTCCTTGCTCCGCTGATCGGTGCTTACGTAATCGTCCTCGGGCCCCCCTCTGGGCGGTGGTCGGCCTCTGCGATCGCGGACAGCCCTGCAAACGCCACCTGGAAAGCCTGCGCGTCTGTGGTTGCATGATGTTTGATATTTTGCAACGCCTCAAAGATCAACCAGGGGTTGCTGATGTCCGATCGGCGCCGTAGGACGCGGGGGGGATCGGCCGATGTCGCTAATAGTGCCGACCCGCGACGCTGTCGCGCGCAATCGACCTGCTTTTGGCCGCGGCAAAGTACAGTAGAGTCGCTTTGCGAACAGACCATGACTGCAAGTGTGTTCTATCCGGATACCGAGAAATCGGGGTTCGTGTGCTCCACTAGAAATTCACACCACCGCGCCGGTGCACCTGCTTCGTCGTTCGGGTGCGCACGGCCTTGAGGAGTGTGGAGTGAGGCTATCACAGGGCTCCACAACATCTTACACCTGTCAGTCACCCGACCAGAGTCTGGCCTCAGCGTGGCCCTTGTGCCTTGCGTGGCCGCGGTCTGCACCACAGGTGCTGTGCGGCCAGATAGCTGTGTTATTCTAGTGTTGCCTTTTACAGTGGCCCATCTCAAAGGGGCACCGATCGCCCAGCAGCCGAAGGAGAAGGAGACACTCCCGTCGGGGCAGCATCAGCAATCGCTGGGCGTTCAGCCGCCAGCCAGGCCCTAATGGGCCGCAGGGACGCAGGCCCCGCGCCGGCGCCCCCCGCGGCCCGCGCGCACCCGCCCGCGCCGCGGCGGCGCGCGTCGCGCGCCGCCACAGGGCGCCTGCTGCTGCCGCTGCTGCTCCTCCTCTGCACGGCCGCGGCGCTGCGCGTTGCTGCAGCAGACGCCGCCCCTGATGAGGTCTCCACACCGGAGGAGCTGCTGGCGGCAATCAATGAGCGCACCAACGGGGTGATCCACATAATGAAGCCGATGGTGCTGCCCACTGGATGGGGCCCCGCGCGGCCGGCGCGGCCGCTGCTGATCCTGTCCCCATTCCGCGTCATCCTGGATTGGTGCGACGCCCAGTGCAGGGTGAGCGGGGAGAGCCCTTCGACGCGCCAAGCGTGGGCAAGAGCGCGCGGCGCCGCGCGCGCGCCTGCGCTATGGCGACCGCCAGCTGTCACTACCGCCTGTCCCAGTGGGAGGGGGGGAGGAGGCAGTCATGTTTGCCCTTGTGCATCTGCGTCTGGCGACAGGACGTCGCGCTAGGCACGCGGCGTGCATCGCGCCGCGGTTGCAGTATGGCTTGCAGTTTGGCAACACATCCAAGGGCAGCCGGCGCGGCGCCCCTGCGCCCCGCGCACCCAAACCCCTCCGAACGCGCCCGCCCACGCCCGCAGTCCGGCGCCGTCAACGCGTCCGCGCCCAAGTTCATCCTAGAGGACGGCGCGGCCGTCTCCTGGAACCGCGTCTTCTTCCGCAACGCAGTCCCGCCGGTCCCCGCGGGCGCGGGCGCCGCCGCGCGGCGCGCCGCGCTCATGGCCGCGCCCGGCGTGCAGTGGGCGAGCCCGACGCCGTTTGTGGCGAGCAAGGGCGGCGGGGCGACGTACAATCTGGTGGTGTGGCACTTCCAGCCGGCGATGATGTGGGTTTTCGAGCAGCCAGGCACCTACTGGTGAGAGCGAGAGCGATAACGTGATCTGAGTCTCATGACTCATCGGGGATCAGCATGGCCCGGGTACGGATGAGCGGGGCAGCCCCTCGGAGTTTTGCAGTCGTGGGAATGGTGGTTCTGAGAGTTGTTGGATCGTGGGCGGGCAGGCGTGGGTGAAAGTGGCGTTGGACGGCAGCGGGCGCGGACAGGGGCGGCGGTCAGCGGCAGCGGCGGCAGCAGCGAACGGCAGCGGCGGCAGGCGGCGGCGGCTGCGAGCGGCAGTACTAACGGCGGCAGCAGTGGCGGCGGCAGCAGCAGCGGCAGCGGTGGCAGCAGCAGCAGCGGCAACGGCGGCGGCAGCAGCAGCAGCGGCGGGCGCAGCAGAGGCGGCGGCAGCAGCCGCGGCTGCCACGGAGGCAGGTGCTGCTGCGGCGGCGGCAGCAGCAGCAGCAGCAGCAGCAGCGGCGGCGCATGGGCTGCGTCGCGCGGAACGTCGCGCAGAACGCCCTCCTTCATTCCTGCCGCGTCCCCGCGCACGCCGTCCTCCTATTCCCTGCCCCCGCATCCCCCTGAGACCTCTCCTGCCCTCCCTCGCTCCCCCTGCCGCCCCCCGCGCCGCCCGCAGGCACTCTTCGACGCTCGGCTCCCCGCCCGCGCTCCAAAACATGGTCGGCCGCGCAGGCTTCACGCCGGGGCTGGATGCCGTGTACAACATCAAGTTGTTCGGCGTGGCCGCGGTCGGGTCCATCCAGGTCGGCGAGGGGCCGGCGGCGGGCCGTCCTGGCCGAAAGCTGGGGGTTACATGCCAGCCGAGCGCAGGGGGCCGCGCGTTCTTGCCCGTGTCCTGACATCAGAGCTGTCAGCCCCTGCTCCTTTGGAATGCCCGACTTTCGGCCCGTCGGCACCAAATCACCCGATCAAAACCTGTAGAATCGTGCCCTGCGCTCCCGTCTGATCGCGCCTTGCGCTCCCGTCTGACTGTGCCGCGACTAGTTGCCGATTGCGTCTTCCCGGCCCCGGCCCCGCTCCCCGCCCCTGCCCCCAGGAGTGCTACATCCCGTTGGACTGGGCGGGCTGCTTCGGCAGCGACAATCCCCTGAACGAGCAGCTGGTCTACTGGTGCGATCTCGAGATCACATCAGATCTGAGATCTGAGAGATATAGGCGTTGGCCGCCTGGATGTTGGCGCGCTCGAGCGCTCTCACATGTAACGCCGTATGCATGAGCACGTGCTGTGTGGCTCATTATTGCTGTTTTTGGGAGGCCGCTGCCCCTTCTCTCCTTAGGGCACACCGCCACCCCGCCTATCCACCCCCCGGCAGCCCTCGCCTCGCCGCTCGGCTGCCGCTTCTCTCAGCACCTCGGCGTCCCGATACAGCATCCACCACCCCGTAAATCCGCTGATTGGCCAAATCATCAAGTAGTTGATTTGACAATCCAGCGTTTTGACCAATCCGTCGGATTCCTCCGCCCTTTTCCCCCTCCTCAGCCCCTACACCTTCAAGGACTCCCTCAAGAACCCCTGGCTCTCCAAGGTCCACGTCTTCCACGATATCGGACTAGACCGCCTCGTCAACACGTACCGCAACCCCGTGCTGCTGACGCGCCCCGTCACCTACCAGTCGTGCGTCGGCCCCCCGCGGGTGGGTGGCGGGCGCGGGCGCCGGTGACGCCCCCGCGCCGCCGGCCTTTGCGGCACCGCCCGGCCCCGGGGTCGCACTGGCTGCCGGGGGTTGCTGATCGAGGCCGGGCTCGCGTGCAAGGGGGAAGGGGTGATCATTTGGCCCGTGGGCCGTTTCAGCAGGAGTGCCGCGCCAGGCGCTGAGGGTGGCGAGCGCGCGCGCGCTGCACATACGCACTGGCCCGGGCTCGGTCCCCGCCGGGGGTCTTCCGGCCTCAGCCGTAGCGGTCGCGCCCGCGCCCTGCGCCTCGCCGCACGCCTCTCTCAATCCCTCAACCTCGGACCCCTCAACCTCGCACCTCGCGGACCAGATCATGGATCTCGACAACGTGACGTCATCGGTGCTGGTCGGCACCAAGGGCGTCCTCACCTTCCAAAACATGATCATGCAGGCGAGCAGGGCTGGGGCCCTCGACACCCCCCACGCCCCTCCAAACAGACC
>NW_014010051.1:0-6068 GCF_000611645.1 Monoraphidium neglectum
GCGCGCGCACACACACACACACACACACACACACAAACACACAAACACACACACACACACAAACACACACACACACACACTCACACATCTTCTTGTTAGCACTCAGGCCCGTCAAGTGCATTTTTGTGCTTTGCTTTCCTGCTCAGTCAGGAGTCCGCCCTCCGCCAAGCACTAAACTGCAGCCCCCGCATCACGTGACGCACGCACGTCCTAGGTACGCGGGCCGCACGGAGCTGCCGGACAACCTCAAGGCGCTGTTCCGCCCCGTGACCATGGTGGTGCCCGACATGGAGCAGATCTGCGAGATCATGCTGTTCAGCGAGGGCTTCGACACCGCCAAGGTGCGCCTGCCGGGTGCCCTTCGCACGCCGCCGCAAACAGCGTGCCGGGGACGTGAAATGTTCAGGGAGGATGTAGCCAGTGCGGGCGTTTGGCACAATGCAATCATTGTTGGGATTCTGAGTGGCAGACCATTGGGATTTTTCCACCCATCTTTCGGACCACCTTGAAAGTGCTACGCCCCCGGCCTGCGTGCGTACTCTTGCCCACCATCCACAGCCCCTTTGAGCTGCCCACAACTCACACCGACCCACTGTGGCCAGGCCCTGGCAAAGAAGATGACCGTGCTGTACAAGCTGGCCGCCGAGCAGCTGTCCAAGCAGCACCACTACGACTTTGGCCTGCGCGCCCTCAAGAGCGTGCTGGTCATGGCGGGCGCCCTCAAGCGCGGCTCCCCGGGCATGTCGGAGCAGCTCGTGCTGATGCGGGCGCTGCGGGACATGAACCTGCCCAAGTTTGTGTACGACGACGTGCCGCTCTTCCTGGGCTTGGTGCGCGGGGCCGGCGCGGTGCTCAAACTCTCGTGCAGGAGGCTGCAACCTCCTGCACTCACCCACGCAACCACCCATGTGGATGGGTGGGTATGTGCCTGCTTCTATGCTTCGGGGGTAACCGATATGCGCAGCATACTCATTTGTGCTAGCGGGCCGCGTCACCAGGAATTTTGTTCAATTGCTGTCTTGTGTGGCCAGGGAAGCCGCTCGTTCGCTGCCATGGCAACGCCAGGAGAGAGCCCTAGTCTGGACGGCTCTAGAAGCGGACGACCACAAGATGCTTTGACAACTGCGATCCTAATCTGATGACAATCTCTTTTCTCCCTCGCCGCTGCCCCCTCTATGCTTAAACCCAGGTTGAGGACCTGTTCCCGGGGCTGGACTGCCCGCGGGTGCGCTACCCCCGTCTGAACGACGAGGTGGAGGCTGAGCTGGCGGCCGCAGGGTACCAGGTGGGGACGGCGCGCGGAAGGCGAGGGGGCGGGCAACCGCTGCGTGCATGCTGTTGAAGCACTGCGGCCTGCCCAGACCATGCGTCAGCTGACTGCCATGCTTGCGCTGTGATTGGATCTGATGGTCCGCTGTCCCTGTCTCCTGTGGCACCACCGAATCATTGCACAATCGGTTGCGGCTGGCTGCTTTGTCGCAGGTCCTGACGGCCCCTGGCAACCAGGTGGACAAGGTGGTGCAGCTGTATGAGGTGATGCTCACGCGCCACACCACGATGGTGGTGGGCCAGACCGGCGGTGGCAAGAGCGTCATCCTGCAGGCCCTGGCACGCGCGCAGGTGGGCAGGGGGCTGTGGACGGCCTCGGCAGCTGTACTGGCGCCAGCGAGAGGGGGCAGAGATTATCGGGTCTACTGACAAAGGAGCGGCACTCATTGCTCGAGGTTTGGCCTCGAACCCAAAGCCTGAAGCCTGGAACCTATTCTGCCTTGCCGCGACTGTCGCTTATCTTTGAACACCCGCAATCCTCCAGGGGCGCCTGGGGCGCAAGACCACGCTGAGCGTGCTCAACCCCAAGGCCATCAGCGTGTCTGAGCTGTACGGGGTGCTGGACAAGGACACGCGCGACTGGACAGACGGCCTGCTGTCAAACATCTTCAGGCATGCAGCAAGACGTTCGTGCTGATTGCGAGGGGAGGGGGGGTGCCCTGGGTTGCAACATACAGCCGTCCCAGGCTTTTTCTAAGATGCAACCTTGGCTTAATCTGACAATTCACGTTGCTGATGACGCTCATTCCTTTTGCTTATGTGGGCACACACCGCCTGTTTTGCCACGGCCGCGTCCTCCCCAGGGAGCTGAACAAGCCGCTGCCGCCGGAGAGGGATGAGGCCCGCTACATCGTTTTTGACGGCGACGTCGACGCGGTGCGTGGGTGAGGCTGCGCGTGGCTTGCAGCCTGCGGCCCGGCCCTCCCATTGCTTTCCGCATGCGCCTCGGTTCCCAGGTTGCCGCCAGTAGGCTCAGATCACACAGCGCTGGTCCTAGCCGGGATATCACTTTGCACCTGCTGCATGCTCCGGGGCCGGTGCACGGCTCACGCCGTTCACGCGCAGGTGTGGGTCGAGAACATGAACAGCGTGATGGACGACAACAAGCTGCTCACGCTGCCAAACGGCGAGCGCATCCGCCTGGCGCCGCACGTCAAGCTGCTGTTCGAGGTGGCGGACCTGCAGTACGCGTCACCCGCCACCATCAGCAGGTGAACAGACTCTCCTTTGGGCGCTATGCTGTACAAGCAATCAACCCGGCCAGCCGCATTGCCAGTGAGCTATGTATGCGACTGGTTAGACGGACAGCCACGGGTTGAAGCTTGGCAAATCAAATGTTGAGGAAACCACCTACCTTCCCGGCCTGCAGGTGCGGCATGGTGTTTGTGGACAGCCGCAACCTTGGCTGGCGCCCCTTCCTCTGGCGCTGGCTCAACGGCCGCACCGCCCCCGGCGAGGCCGACGCGCTGCGGCCGCTCTTTGAAAAGTACGCGGCCCCCGGCATCGACTGGGTGGTTGAGGGGCTTGACGGCGGCGACGTTGTCAAGAGGCCGGCCCAGAGCGTCCCGCTGACGGGCCTGAACCTGCTGGCGCAGCTGTGCGGCCTGCTGGACGCGACACTAGGGGGGGCGGGCGCAGGGGAGGGCGCGGAGGGCGGGGGCAAGGTGCTGGACCCGCAGGTGGGCGCAGGGTGGGAAGGATGTATTGATAGACGCCCGCGCTGCAGAGGCGGCAGCATAACCCTGCTAATAGATGACACAGGCTCAAAGCAGACACTAGGGATTGAGAGGATCGTTGCGAAGCATGGGAAGGGGCTGCGTAGCCCCAGCTGAAATTGACGCCTTTGCAAAGCCTTGTCCTTCACGACAAGGCACACGCCCTTGATGACCGGCAGGTGCTGGAGGGCCTGTTCATCTTCTGCTGTGTGTGGTCCATCGGCGCCTGCCTCGTGCAGCGCCCAGAGGCCAAAGAGCGCGAGCGGTTCGACGCCTTCATCTGCAGCATCGCTGCTATGGGCACGATCGACAGCGACAGGTGAGAGCAATATACGGAGGGGGCTCCCATAGGGGTGGGCACCATGTTCAAAGCTGCTCCGCTAGTGCCTGGGAATTACGCCATTCATACTTTCGCCTGCCAATTAGTGCGTCAGTACTGGTACAACCAGGCCCTCACGGTTGTGAAGGAGCATGCGGTCAGCAGGTGTGCCGGCGGCGGCCCCAAGAGAGCAGGGCAGTCGGCAACAAATCGCCGTGCACTCAATCACCACAGGGTATCTCCCGGGCAGCTGCCATCTCGCTCGCTGTACGAGTACTGCTTCGACGCCAAGGACGGCTGCTGGCGCTCCTGGAAGAGTCAGGTGGCGGGCGGGGCCGGCTGCGACCGCGCGGGGCGTGCATGCACCAGGCGCCCTGCACCCGCGCGGTCCACGGCCGGTCTTGAATGCTGAAGAGGCTCGACTCAGGAGGCTGCGTTAAGGAAACACAAGGGAGAAAGCTCCACTGACGGGGCGCCGTTGCACCCTGACACACTGCAGGTTGGACCTTACGTCCCCCCGGCGGACGGCGCGTTTTCCAAGATACTCGTCCCCACGGTGGACACCGTCAGGTGCGCTGCAAGCAGATTCATCGCAGTCACATGGGCCCTTGGATCTTGCTCCCTACCTTTGAAGGACCGATGCAGCCCCCCCAGCCATCCCCTCGCGACAAGTTATCGGACATCTGGACACGTGGCGTGCTTTTTGCCCGCCCAAATCTCCTCAGTGCGACACCCGCTGCACCCCGTCCCTCGGCTGCCCCTCGCCCCACCCCCAGGTCCACCTGGCTGCTCAAGACCGTCGCCGGCGCCGGCCGCCCCTGCCTGTTTGTGGGCGACAGCGGCACCGCCAAGAGCGTCACCATCTCGGCCTTCCTGGCCGGCCTGGACCAGTTCTGGCCCGCCACGTCGCGCACGCTGGGGTTCAGCAGCAGGACCAGCAGTACGGACGTGCAGCGCGCCATCGAGGACTGCGTGGAGAAGCGCACCAAGGTGGGCGGGCCGAGGAGGGTTATCCGTCGGATGGGAAGGGATGGATGTGGGAAGGGGTGGGAGTTAGGGGGTTGGGTGCAATGCACACACAGTTTGCAAGTACGCTTCCAGGGGTGTGTGCAGCAAAGTAATGTGCGTTTTTACCACCACCTGGCAGAGTTGCAAGTCAGCACCCGTGGTCGCAACTTTTGCAAGCTCCTTGAAGCCACGCCGTCACAGGCGTTCTGTGCCGACCGCACGCTGACTATGCTGCGTCCGGCCCCTCCCTCCCCCCCCCCCCTCAGGACACGTACGGGCCCCCCGTGGGCAAGCGCCTGGTGCTGTTCATCGACGACCTCAACATGCCGCGCGTGGACGCGTACGGCACGCAGCAGCCCATTGCGCTGCTGCGGCAGGTGGTGGAGCGGCGCGGCATGTACGACCGCGGCAAGGAGCTGGGGTGGAAGAACCTCAAGGACGTGCAGGTGGGGAGGTTTTGGGGCCACCTTATGGGTTGCAGTGTTGCCGAGGGAGTATTTGGAGGCTGTTGGGGGTTTGAGCCATGGAGCTAGGGAGGGCGGGGCCTGTGCCAGGCGCCACTGCGGACTGTGGGTGAGCAATCCGTCGCTGCAACTTGCTGTCAAGGTCAGGCCTGCATGCAAAGAAGCAGCAGCCACTTTATGCACACTTCAGGGTGCACTGCTGCCCGTGCACGCAGGTGGTGGGCGCCATGGGGCCGCCCGGCGGCGCGCGCAACAGCGTGGACCCCCGCTTCATCAGCCTGTTCAGCGTGTTTGAGATCGCGACGCCCTCCAACGACAACCTGAGGGCCATCTACCAGACCATCCTCGCCGGCCACCTGGCACGCATGCCAGATGCAGTGAGCCCCCGCTGCCGCCTGAAGACCTGCACGCAGCAACACTTGCACGAGCAAATGCTTTGCAGGCTTTCCTGCAAAGTGGCGGCCTGCAGGCAGTCAAGTCTGTGCATGCGTCTGCACTCACACAAGGCCCCCCCCACCACCCCCCACACCCCCCCCACACACACACACACACCCTCACACACACAAACAAGCACACCCATATTCACACATAATCACACAAAATCACACAGGTTCGTGAAGGCCTCGGCGATGGCGGCGGCCTGACAGACGCGACCCTGGAGCTCTTCTCGCACGTGGTGGAGCGCCTGCCGCCCACGCCCAGCCGCTTCCACTACGTCTTCAACCTGAGGGACCTCAGCCGGGTGTATGAGGGCCTGCTGCGCGCCACGCCCGCCAAGTGAGGCAACACTGGCTTCCAGTCCCTGAACCCAGAACCCAGAACCTTAAATCCTGTTCGTTCCTGGGGCCCGCCCGCATGCATGCAAAAGGCTGCGATCAGTTAAACAGGCCGCACCTCCCCCTGTTGCCAGGCGCCCCGCCCGCACGCAAAGGGTCATCTCCCAGCGGCATCCCCCCCTGCTTAATGCATGTGCGCGCGCCTATCCCCGACCCAGGTTCCCCGACGCAGCGTCAGTGGTGCGGCTGTGGCGCAACGAGGCGCTGCGCGTGTTCCACGACCGCATGATCTGCCCGGAGGACAAGGCGGTCGTGCGCGACGCGATCGCGGGCGCCGTGGCGCGCCGCTGGGGCGCGGCGGCCGAGCCGGTGCTGGCAGACCCGCTGCTCTTCGGCGACTACAGGGGGCTCGCGAAGCAGCTGCTCGCAGAGGACGACGCCGCTGACGCCGGCGCCG
>NW_014010050.1:0-5221 GCF_000611645.1 Monoraphidium neglectum
CCGCCTCTCGCGCCCCTCCCCCTTCCTCGCCTGTGCCAGCGACGCCGCGGCGGTTGCCTCGGCGCTGAACTCCGCAAAGACCTCCTCAGCGCTGGCCCCCAGCTCCCGCCGGATCACGCGGTTCACGGTCGCAAACGGCCGCATCTTCGCCTTGTCCTGCGGGCGCGGCCGCACAGCCGCGGAGCAGCCACGGGGGCAGCCGCGGGGGTCGCGTCAGCGGCTTCCTTGGCAATCAAAGCACACAGCTGGCGCCGCGGCTCCAGTGCGGCGCAAAGGGTTTCGATCGCTGGTCCCAGCTGCCACACCCGCCCCTTGGAGCGGCCCCGCAGCTTGCCCGCCTGTGCACAAATCAGCGCTCCGCCTTGCCGAGTGCGACCGAGCCCTTCGCATGCGCAGCTGGGCCTCTCTCCTGGGCATGAAGACGATCACACAAGGGCGCGACCGCCACTGCACAACCCCACACCCCAAAACCACACCCTCACAGTGGAGACGAAAAGCCCCGAGCTCCAAATAAACGCCCGCACCTGCAGCAGCGCCAAGTGCTTCCGGTACTCGTTCGGCACAGAGCTGAACGCCGCAGCAAACTGGCCGGTCTTCACGTACACGCCGCCGTTGTAGCGGCAGACCTCCATCAGGCGCTGAGGCGGGGGGTGCGCGAGGGCGGGGGCACGGGAACAGGCGCGGGGTGGGGGTGCGTGTGGGGAGGTGGCGACGGGCCGGAGAGCGGCGAGAGCGGGGGCCCCGCGCTAGGTCGGCCGCGGCCGTCCGGTGGGCGGCGCGCCCACCCCAACAGGCTGACCCTCACCGCCTGCTTCTGCCGTGCGGAACGCGTCCGTTACTCGCCCCATCCCGCAGCCAGCCGGCCGGCCGACGTAGGCATCGACACGGGAGCACACGGCCTCAATGGTAGCTCCCAACCCTCGTGCTCACCTGAGCCCAATAATCATGGAGCTCACTCAGCCCTCTGCTGAAGCCGTCAGGGTCGATCAAGGGGTCCGTGCTCATAAGGAACCGCTTGTAGCTCACCCCCGCCCTCACCGCCCACCCCAGCGTGCGCAGCGTGCGCGGCAGCGACGCTATGAGCGCGAGCGCGTCGTCCACCGCCTTTGCGACAGCCGCGGCGGCGGCCGACGCGCGGCCGCGGGCGCGGCGCGCGAGCGACGCGCGGGCGGGCGGAGCGGGGGGCGGCGCAGGCGAGGTGCCGGCGCCGTCCTGCTGCTGCTGCTGCTGCTGCTGCTGCTGCTGCTGCTGCTGCTGCTGCTGCTGGGCGTGCGGGGTGGTTCCGGCGCCGCACGCATGGCATGGCACGTCGACGCCATCGCCGTCGTCCTCGCTGCCGTCTAGCGCCACCGGGTGCGACACCAAGAATGGCCCCCCCTTGGCCTCCCTCAAAAGCGCCGCCGCGCCGCCCTGCTGCTGCTGCTGCTGCTGCTGCTTCTGCTGCTTGGCGCGGATGCCGAACACACGCAGCCACGCGGCGCCATCCGCTGGCCCATCCAGACCATGATGACCGTTGATGTCACCGCGATCGAGCGCCTTGCCGTTGGGCGCCGTTGCCGCGGCGCTGCGGCGCCGCCGGGCGACCCGGGATGCCAGCGCGGCGGCCAGGCAGGAGCCGCCCGCTGCGGCGACCGCGACGGCGGCGGCGAGCAGCGCCACCACCACTGCCCATGGCGTCGCGTCGAGCACAAGCATGCGCGCCGCGCGCCGCTGGCGACGCCGCCAGCCGCGGGCCCCAAGCGAGGGTTACGAACAATTCGGTATGATATATTGTGCGTAATCCAGCACGTAACAAGCGCCCAAGCCTGCGCTGAGCTGTGCACGCAAGTTGCAGGGTCTGTACTTCCCCAGCCAATAAGCCTCTATCAATCACAATAAACAACTGATCATCTGCTCGAAATTGTAGAGGGTGTGTGCCATGCGACAAGCTGTGGGTCGATCTGCTGTCACAGAGCCGGGGCGACACATCATGTTGTAGCTCTGTACAAGATTCAACAAAGTAGGTTGATAGGGCTCATTCCGCCGTGATGTTTGAACACAGGATACAATGTGGGGTCCACACTGTATCATACTCGCCAGCGAGCGCCGCTCGCCGCTTCCATTATTTCCTCTCAGGCCCATGCCAGGCTGCCCACCCGGCACGGTGTGAGCGGCTCAGACAAGCCCAGTGAATGCTATCCATGGGTTTACTGCAACCATACGATACTATTTGCAGGGGCTGCCGCGCCAAGGGGTGCACAAGGCGCACTGTACGCTTGCTGACGGGGAAGCGAGGGCGCCAGTGCGGCGATATACTGTAGCTTGCAAGGTCTGATTCTGCTTTCAAACCGATCGTTTCGGGGTTCAACATTGGCTGCGGGTTGCTGTTTTATAGACCCTGTATGAATTGTGGCCCAGAGCACCTCCGCCGCATAGTGCCAACACCGGCGCGCCGCCGCGGCCTCCGCTGCCACCGCTGCTGCCTTGACACAGTGTGATGCTCGCTCGACATGCTGCCATGTTTGCGCCCATCCATCACTTCATGGCAGCACCAACATTACTGCGAATTGTCAAGAATTTTAGGCTGCCCTGGACCCATATGTCCTACCAATACTTGCACCATGGCCACCATCACCAGCGCCCCCCTCACAGAGGCGTGCCAGCCCATGATCAGCACTGCTGTTCAAGCACCCGAGCGCACTGAATCTACCAGACGTTAACGACGGGGCAGCAGGGAGTGCTCACAAAGTGTACACAGGAACCAAGAGTGTGTGAACTACACATCAGCCGTGCGCAAAGGCGGTGCGCTGCCACCGGCCAATGGCGAAAAGCGTGTGCATGACCGCGCGCGTGTGTGCGGTCGGGCATGACAGTTGCACAGTTGCGCCAGACAGGCGCGGGCACAACCGGGCATAGGCAAGGGAAACCGCGGCTGCATCATGATGTGTGCGGGATTGAATGCGTGCAGTACTCATGCCATCATCTGCTTTGCCCCGTCCCAGCCGCCTTCCCGTGCGGCAAGTCACCACCCAAACTCGCAGCGAAGCGGCGCCGGTTCGTCAACGCCGCACCAGCCTGGCAGAGCAGCAGGGTGGGCCTTATGCACAGGAGAGCGCGATGGATGATTCATTGCGAACCGGCACTCTCGTCAGAGAGTATCAAGCGCAGTGTGGCCGCCCAGTCACCGCTGCCGCATGCGCCCAGTGGGTGAGAAGGCGTGAAATGCGCTTGGCAGTTTGTTTCAGGACGCGGGACGCATGCACCCTCTATATTGTATGTGTTGATCAACGCCTGCTTGGCTTATCACATTGCGTTCAGGATCAAAATCCATCATCGACTCGTCGCGGGGTGGGAACGGCCAATCTGGGTGTGGGCGTCCCACTGCACGGCTGCCTGGATGGGTCAGGCCGTATCTGGAGGCGGGTGTCTGGGAGGAGGAGGAGGAGCAGGTACCTCCTCGGTCGTTACGGTAAGCGCGGGGATTTTGCTAGAGTACATTGTTGATCGTCGCCTGGACCCGGTGATACAGTGGTACGCCTTTTACTGTATCCGCAGTTAATGAGCTACGAACGACCAGACGAGCCGAAGGGCCGCCGTGCCGCCGCCCCGTCACCGGGCACGGCGGCGCGCGCGGCAGCGCAAGTCGCCGCAGCTGCAGAGGCCTGCTTGATCAGCACGGCCGCTGCGCCCGCCGCCGCCCCCGCCGCCGCGCCGCCGGCGCCGGCGCTGCCCCACCCCCAACCACCGCCCAACGGCCCGATGGCCGCCCTGTTCGCCGCGGCGCCTGGCGGCGCGCCGCTCGGCGCGTGCGCGGCGCCGGGCGCGGCCTACCAGCCGCACATATCGGGCCCGCCGCTGCCGGGCTGCGAGGCGGAGCGCCTGGCGTGGATGCACGAACTGAATATCCTGGTGGGCGCCCGCGGCCGCGCGGGCGCGGCGCGTGCAGACCACAACTCCCCGGCACCGACCGCGCGGAAAGCAGCCCGGCGCCGCGCGCCCTCGCCAGGCGCCCTGCGCCGAACGCGCCCCTTCCACCCTCCTGCATGGCTCGCTTGCAGGACTCCCCGCCGACGCCGCAACTCAACAACATCTTGTCGCTGCTCTGCGGGATCTTCAATACAAAGGCCGCCCTCATAGGTGAGCCGGGGCTGCTGTGAGCAGCGGCGCGGCGGGCGCCCGGGGCCCGACGAGGCACCCCCTTTCAGCCCGAGGGCGGGCGGGGCGTCCGCGTGCGCCCTTTACTGGCGTGCGTTTTGCTGAGCAGTGCTCTCATTCGCGAACGGCGGATCCATGCTTCCCTGTGCAGCCCCCCGAACCCCTCCAACGCACCCTCTGTCCCCGCGCCTCACCGCCGCCGCCGCGGCCGCCGGCCGTCCGACAGCGCTGTTCGGCGACCGGCGGATCTTCATAAAGCAGTCCCACAATTTCGGCGAGGGCAGCTTCCCTTGGTGGGCCGCCGCCGCCGCCGCCCTGCCGGGTGACCTCACCGCTGATGTCACTGCCAGCAGCGCCGCGGCGGCGTCCGTGCCCCGTCCCCCGCGCCGCCCCCGCGCGCACCCAGCCATCCGCACAGCGGCCCCGCCCCTTCAACCCGGCCCCTTGACCCCTTGGCACTCCTCGTACCGCCACAGGCCAGCTGGGCCCGGGTCTCAACCCCAAATTCAAAACCCCCTAAACCCTGGACGCGTGCATCTCGCAGGTACCACTCTTTTTGCGGCTGGACGATGGCCAACCCGCAGCCGCAGCCGCTGATCGTGAACAACGCGCGCGCCGACGCGCGGTTTGCAGACCTGCCGCTTATACGGACGGGGGAGGTCGGCTTCTACGCGGGTGCGCGGGCGGGCGGCTTCGGGCGGCCGGAGGGGACCTGTTTGTGGGGGGCTCGAAGGGGGAGACGCATCACAACAAGCAAAATAATGCATCGCATTGTTGGGCTCGTTGCACGGAAGACATTATTCGTTTCAAAGAAAAACAAAGAGCCGTTTTGGGAGGAGGGACAGCGTCTGATGCGGAGCGGGCGCCCGCCGGCGCCCAGGTTGGTCCTGGCTTAGCCGACGGGAGCGGCCTTGGCCCGCCAGGGCCGATACGCGGCCGGCGAATTTGGGGCCGCGGCCGAGCCGGTGGCCGCGCCGCGTGGCAGATGAATCCCCCCCCCAATTTGCCGTGCAGGCACCCCCCTGGTCTCCGCGACCGGCCACCGCCTGGGCACGCTGTGAGTCGCGCCCGCGGGGCGCCGCCTGCC